>NC_058082.1:609365549-609567950 GCF_014858855.1 Bufo gargarizans
TCCAGCTCTCCTCAGAGGTAGCACCTGGTGTACGCCTCAGGAAAGTCTATCCTCACCTCTGAGGAGGTTGGTCACGGGGGACACCCGCTGATCATTGTAACCATCCTATACATAATTTAGGTTTAAGAATGTAAAGTTATATTCATTAAAAACAAGGCATTAATACTAAATAATAAATGGCTCATATAAAAGATATATACTTATTATTTTGATGCTTATGCTTTTGTGCATTTATTTATTATAAATGAAGCTTGAATTAAGCAGAATTAAGAATTAACTATTAATTATTATCAAGTTAAATGTTCCAATAACAGTCATAAAAAGGAAAGCAAACCTTTCTTGTTCTGCAAATATATTTCACACTTTCAGAATTAACAATCTGTGAGTTTCTAGCAATTGTAATAGTAGATTTCCAGCATTTGTTTCGGAATCTGTTCACTTACTAAAGCTCTCAGACCATCTGCCCAGCTCCAACTAGCCTCGTGAGGGTTGAGGCGCCTGAATGATTTCTTTATAAGGGGATCTGTTGTGGGGTCTGTAGCTTATAGTGCAGGTGGTTTAATCTTCACAACATGTTCGCAACTTGTAGCAATAACATTTGCCATTTAATCATGAAATCTGTCACCAAATGATTTCAATTCTCAGAAATTTATTTGACATTGGAAATTCTGGCAGAAGGGTTTTTAATAAAACCAGGGCTATTGTTCTTTGTGGTATAAGTATATTGTAGCACTTTATATTAATCTGAACTGCAACCTGACACCTAAGAAATTAAATGACTGCATAGCTGGTAACAGGCACAGATGACAGGGGGTTAACAAGCTCCAATCCTTCAGCTGTCGTGGAACTATAATCCTCATCATGCCACAATGGGATGGGAGTTATAATTAAAGCCATTTCCTGGTAGTGTTCTCAAAAGATGTAATATTAAAGGGGTTGTCCGGGCTGTTACTATTGATGAGCTATCCTCACGTGTCATCTCCCTTCTCTCTTCCTGTCTGCTGCTGCTGCTGTCTGTGGCAAAGACCATAGACAGGAAGAGAGAAGGGAAACAGCACATGCGCACTGTGGGTGCCATCTCCTCATACAGCTGATTGGCGGGGGTGCCAGGTGTCAGACCCCCGCTAATCTGATAATGATGACCTATCCTTAGGATAGTTCATCAATAGTAAAAGCCTGGAGAACCCCTTTAATGGATGTATAGCATTAGAGAATAACCAAAAATTCCTAAAAATATGTTACAGAAATATTTAAAGATGAGGATTACATTAAAAGGATTTTCGGAGACTTTTATACTGATGACCTGTCCTCTGGATAGGTCCTTATTATCTGATCTGGGGACCCCCACAGTAGCACTGCATCCTTCATTTAGCTCACCAAGCATGGCATCAGCCAGGCATGGTATCTCAGCTCAGCCCCATTCACTTCATTGGGGCTGAGCTACGTCTAAGCCATGTGACCGATGAACGTGCCGTCAAATGGCCTAGGCAGAGCTGTGAGATTGCTGTGGTGCTACTGCGAGCGCCCCTGCCTTCTCAAACAGCTGATTAGTGAGGTTCCTGGTGTCGGAGCCCCACAGATCAAATACTGATGACTTATACAGAGGATAAGTCATCAGTATAAAATTCTCAGAAAAGCTCTTAAAAATTTACCAAAATTTGACACCATTTTGTTTATTACATTTATTACATCTACTTTCTTGATATATTCATTTTTTCAATATTTTAATTATCTGTTTCCCATACCCCTCCTCCTCACCCACTTAAATAATTATTAAAATGGTCATAGACACATAGCTGTAGTTCACCTGATTAAAGCACAATTTTTCTTTTGTTGATCCAAGTTCCTGAGTTATGATACTTTTTCTTAATATGCAAATTAGACACCGTTGCTCTTGTTGCACCCAAGCTCTGATCCTTTCTGTGGCCAGCCCCTCCCTCTCTGCTTTGCCTTGTCCTGCCTGGCCTTGTCTATCAAAGCAGCGAGGAAAGGGCTGGTCACAGAAAGGAGTGGAGCTTGGGTGCAACAATGGCGATGGTGATGTCCTCATTGCACCAAATGCCTTATTTGCATATTAGGAAAAGGTATCATAATTCAGGAATGGCGTCTTGGATCAACAAAATAAAAAACACCTTTTAATCAGGTGAACCACACCTATGTGTCTAAATACATATAGTAAAAAAAAAACTGGAGTGAAAAAAAGAAAAGAAAAATAATTCTTATTTCAGAAAACCCAAAACTTATTCAGGTAATGGCAAGATCCAAGGAGAGCAGGCAGCTATGCATTTTAAGAATCTGCATCTTGGCACACATCAGACTCTTACTATGGCACCAGATATGCACTATGGAACCTTAAAGGGGTCGTCCGGGTTGAGAGCTGAACCCGGACATACCCTTATTTTCACCCAGGCAGCCCCCCTGAGGCTAGCATTGGAGCTTTTAATGCTCTGATGCGCTCCCTTGCCCTGCTCTAAATTGCCCACGGCACAGGCTCTTTTGTTTATCATAACAGTGTGTTCGGTGACGTCGCCGGATCTGATGGGCTGGCTTTAGCGCTGCCCTAACCGTTTTACTGGCTAGGGCAGTGCTAAATCCCGCCCATCAGTGCTGGTGACGTCACTGGGCTTCCTGGCAGTCCCATGGAGAGCCCAGTACGTCACTGAATCTCCAAAAAATGCCTTTGCCCTGGAGAGCATCGTAGCATGAACTGCTCCGATGCTCAAGTCGGGGGGCTGCCGGAGTGAAAATGGATGTATGTCCAGGTTCAGCTCTGAACCCGGACAACCCCTTTAAGGCATACAAATAACAGGACAAAGAGGAATTGTAATCTGATAAGACTCTCTGAGTAATGAAGTAACTAACTTCCAATACCAATGAAACATCTGACATCTGCAAAGAAGATGAATTAGGTCAGCAGACCCCTGAAAACATTTTAAACATTTACATGAAGATCTTCTGGATTTAGGTATATACCGTAATAATCTGTGAAGAATGTGCCACTGTGAACAGACCCAGGATGCATTGTAAGAATCGTATTTAATATTAGAAAAACAGTTCTCCCAATGCAGTTGTAAAATATCACCTAAATCCCCTTCCCATTTTTTGCAGCTCCCAATTTCAAAGTGGAAATGCTTATGATATATCATCAACAAATAAACTTTACTTATCAACTTATTTCTAAAGTGCACCTCAGTAAAGAGATCCAGAATGGGAAATCCTCAACGTGAAAAAAATCTGATTTAGCCTGAGCTCTAAGAGCATGACTTAATTGATGATATCTAAATAATGCAGAGTGGGGCAGCCGTGGTGTTGTTTCAGTACCTCATATGAAATGGGTCCCCCAAAATCCATGATTTCACTAATTTTGGTAATACCACTTTTAACCGAGAACTTTGGATTCAGATCAACCGCAAAATGTATAGTATTACCCCAGAGGGGCTAAACCCATGTATATCCTGTAAATGCAGACATTTTTTTAAATCTCTCACCACACTTTCTGCATTAAAATAATAGTGCTATACTTCTAAAGACCAAATTGTCCCCCATCCAACAACTCAAACATTTTCCACCACCTAGACACAAGTTCTAGATATAATGACCAACACAATCAGACTCCCAACACAAAAAGTGCTCAATTTGAACAGCTAAAAATAAAAAGATATTAGTAACTGCAGGTCCCCCTTTATCTGTCGGAACCTGCAGATGTGAGAGAGCCATTCTGGGATGTTTACCCCTCAAATAAACTCAGAGAGAAATACGTAAATTGTCCTAAACACTATGGAGGTTATCCACACTGGGTTTTATTGTGGAAAAAAATAATAATAAGTTCGGGGAGTACAGCCATTTTACATATTTTGGGTCTACAATTTTCCCCATAGGCCATCTTAAAAGACTAAAGACTAAAGGTATTGCTAAAAAGATCTGTGTACTCCAATCTCTTCATTTCACAAAGAAAACGGTGAAAAACCTAAAACCGTTTATGACAAAAATGACAGTGAATAGAAGTAAATATTGTTTAATAAATTCTAAGAAATTGGGCAAAGCTCTTCAAGCTTCCCCTTGTAGCAACCAGTGGTACTGCAATGGGTAAAGCTGTAGAGGGAGTCCAACATGTAGGTCTCTGGAAGAGCTGACATCCCCTCTCTCTGGCTGTTGTAACTTGATTCAGGCAGCAGCTCTGTCAAGACAGAAAGGAGAGGGAAGGGGTGCAGAGAGCAACATAGGTGAGGTAAGTGTGTGTAACTATATGTCTGTATACGGTATGTGTATGTATATGCACAACTCTGCAGCCAATTTATTTAGCACACTTTTGGACCTACTCCTGAGGTAACTTTCCAACACCAAAATACAATACATTTCTAACTACCATTGAAATCTTAAAGAGGTTGTCTGGGTTTTTAATATTGATGACCTCTCCTCAGGATAGGTCATCGATATCAGATTGGCAGGGGTCCAACACTCGGCACCCCCACTGATCAGCTGTATGAGGAGACGGACTGCGCAGCGCACACGTGTCATCTCCTGTTTTTCTTCCAGTTCGTTGCTGCTTTGACATATACAGAAGTGGTGAACAGGAAGAGAAATGGGAGGCGGCATGTGCGCACTGCGCGTACCCTCTCCTCGTACAGCTGATCTGCGGAGGTGCCGGGTGTCGGACCCTCAACAATCTGATACTGATGACCTCTCCTGAGGAGAGGTCATTAATGTTAAAAGCCTAGACAACCCCTTTAAAGGTAAATTTTAGTCATATTGATCAAATGTACATGGTATTAGAGATATGTGTTACATTAACTATTACAATGACTGCTGGCACTCCTACCACACCTACCCCAGGTACTTGTTTCTCCTCACTTGCAAGTCTGTGGTGGTTGGAACTTGTATGGAGCAGTGGAATAGATAGATAAACTTACATTTATAATAAATTACAGTGTCCTTGAATTACGGTTATAATGGAATAGTAGAACAGCTTGAGTATCAACTTTGTTGGCACTTGTATACTCTGGATACACAGGTGACAGGTGACAATGGCAATGTGAGACAATGTTGTCTTACATGTTCTTTTCTATGCTTTTTTGTCTTGGCTTTGTTATATAGGCATCTATATCGAAAAACTAATCTTTTGGTTCAGAAAATGTTTCCATTTTTTTATTTAGCAAGTTACGTTTATACCTTCATTGTAACTTTTAATATGAATTGTTAAAAGTGTTACAGAATGAAAACAAGAAAGATCTGAGTTCTGGGAATTTTCCTTACATTGCAAACTATATTATTAGAATCATGATGAAACAGAGAGGACCATGGAGCCTTTTTCACTCGCAAATTTTTTTTCTTGAAAAGCCCTTACATCACCCACCTGTTCGTTCCTTGTTAGATAAATCTGGCATTTGGAGTAAAAACTTCACTTGCTAATTGACATGAGAAAAACAAGCGAGCTAGACTCAGCCTTTTGTCTTTTTGACCTATGCTGCCAATCATCGCTAAGCCTCCATTCACAAATGTGATTTAGATGGTCTAGGGGCTGAAATACTGTCGAGTTATAAAGACAACACAAGAGATTTAAGACGACACCTTTCTCGATGAATGAATAAACATGTAAAACACCTAAGCGCTTATAGCAAAGATGTTATGACTTTTGTGAGTTTCTGGGTAAAAATAAAATAGTCAGAGAAGTAAAAAAATTAAAATTTTAAGTACGAAAACAACACACAAATCCAATAGAATAGTACAAAATCTTTATATAAGATTTATTAACAATTTATGCAGAAAGAATACAAATATGCACTGAGATACAAATGCATGTTTAAAGTTGGTCTGCAGCTCCCATGTCTAGTATGGACTCATGAATATGACCATATTAGAGCTCCGTACAACTTTAAGGTTATACAGCTGCAATTTAGCACCCACAGAAATCTATGGGGCCATGCTATAATTCCTTACGCCTCTGATTTGTTGCAGTTTATAAAAGAAAAAAATATATTAATATATCTAACTAGCAGAAGGCCCCGGCTTCGCACGGGTATATTTTATCTATTTCATTTAATGTTTGTGTGTGTCGTTAAAAGATATCCACAGTATCCACTATAACAGTGACATCTACATTACCGCGCCCCTTTAACAGTGACCTCCAGACACCTGCCTCCTTAACAGTAACATCTACAGCGCCCTCCCCTTTAACAGTGACCTCCACAATGGCCGCCCCTTTATTAGTGACCTCCACAGTACCCTGTCTCGTTAACAGTGATTTCCACAATAACCCGCCCCCTTAACAGTGACCTCACAGAGCTCTGTTCCCTTAAAATGTGACCTCCACAACATCAAGTGAACGGAGCTTAGCCCTGCCCAGGCCAGTTGATACTAGTCGTGACATAACTGGGCCGGTGGTAAACAGTGAGAAGGCCGCGGGCGCTGCTATAGCACCGCTGCCTTCTCAAACAGCTGATCGGCGGGGGTCCCAAGTGTCGGACCCCCGCCGGTCAGATGCTGATAATCTATCCAGAGGATAGATCATTAGT
Organism: Bufo gargarizans; assembly: GCF_014858855.1. Classification (NCBI taxonomy): domain Eukaryota; kingdom Metazoa; phylum Chordata; class Amphibia; order Anura; family Bufonidae; genus Bufo; species Bufo gargarizans. Next base: position 609,372,062 of record NC_058082.1, read on the forward strand.
TTAAACAAAGTGCAGAACCCCTTTAACTGTGACCTCCACAGCAGCCTGCCCTTAGGATGGCCAGAGGTCCGGTTTTAGGTTGGACAGTACAGCTTTCAGACTCCCTGTCCTCTGTCCAGCACAGGGCCTGGACAGATACAGGAATGTTCTTTTGAACAGCTCACTCTCAGACAGCAGCACTGTGCTGTCAGAGAGTGAGCTTCAGGGAGAAAGTCACAATCCCTCCCACCCCTGCAGCTGACAGAAGTTGATTTTTACCTTAATTTTTTAATCCCTGTTGGCTGCAGAGTGGGAGGGGCTTGGCCTAACTGGATCTGGGGCGTAGTTTTAAGTCCATCTTTTCCTACCTGCCCCCTGAACTGTGACCTCCACAGCACTCTGCTCCCTTAACAGTGTCATCCACAGCGCCCTGCCACTTTAAAGCTGACCTGCAGCAGTGAAGATAAATGGCTGGATTGTTATGGAAACCTGGTGTAAAACTGTGTGTATGTGGAGACTAAGGACCTGAAAGCTTCTATTGGCTGATAAGGGACATGTGACCGTGTGTATGGCAGTTGGGATATGAAGTTGGGATATGAAGAGAAAGACCTGCAGGCTTCTATTGTCTAATGTGGGTCACGTGATATGCCATATTTGCATTTTTTGGGAATATTTCAGGAACATATGTCCTAGAGAGTTGAGACATTTTGTAATTGTAAATGCGACAGTACGGATTCCTTTAGACATACATACATACATATACACACACACACACATACATACACTCAGTTTTATATATTAGAATATATAAAGCTGAGTGCATGTATAAATGTATGTCCGCTAAAGGAATCCGCACCGTTGCATTTACAATCACGAAATTTGGCACACAGGTACATCAGGTGTCCGGGAAGCTTTTAGACCGGGTCTCAGTTCTCTAGCACTTACTGTTCCTGAGATATTCCCAAAAAATGCATTAGCCAATAGAAACCTGGTCACATCACCCTTATCAGCCAATAAAAGCTCACAGGCCCTTAGTCTCAACATACACACAAAAACATACTTACCTGATCCATTTGCTTGCGACGGGCCGGCCGCTGCCATTGTGCTTGAAGATCTCACCCGAAATTCTGTTTGCAGTGACGTATGATGTCACCACACCGGCCAGCGTGATGACCTCATCACGGAACACGCAAGATTTTGTGCCAGACCTTCAAGCAAGATAGAGGTGGTGCTGCTTTGTTAAACTAATCGCCTGTTATTGTACTCACTATCAAAGCAGCGGGCAGGCCGGCAGGGTCACATTACTCCCTCGGTCACGCTCCTCCCACTTCATTAATGAAGCTGGCGGAGCAGGAGCGTGACTGAGTGAGTCATGTGATGATGCCGGCCTGCTTCTTTGATAGTGAGCACTACTACAGGCGATTAGTTTAACAAAGCAGCGCCACTGCTTGAGGATTAAATGAATAGACTTTACATGTGAAGACTGATGTGAGCGGGGGGCCTGGTGTAATGGGATCACTATTCACACAGGGACATGAGGGGACACATGAATAGCGACATAATGTGACACATAGGGCCATAAGGGGACCAGCATAAGGTGCCATGTGTGTCATCCACAGATCCCTCCATAACAGTGTCATCCACAGATCCCCCCATAGCAGTGCGCCATCCACAGATCTCCCCATAACAGTGAGTCCTCCACAGATCCCCCATAATAGTTTCATCCACAGACCACCATTAGTTCGAAATCCACCAAAAGCACAACTTTTGGTTAAAAATACTTTTTTTCTTATTTTCCTCCTCAAAAACCTAGGTGCGTCTTATCATCAAGTGCATCTTATAAAGCAAAAAATATAGTATTTAAAAATATTCGTAGCATTTTTGTACAGCACACAGTGTAGTTCTCAGACTCAAGAGTCCTGGCTTAAAACCTTCTCTCATTCCCAAACATTGCCATAGGCTCCCAAGCATAACTATAGATATTTTTCCCTGTCTGCACTGACTCGGAGTGCACTAGAGAAGAAGTTACACAGTTCAAGGGCAGTACTTTTTCTTTAGACCCAGTCTAGTTTAATGCAATGTTTAAAATGGCAGAGCAGATTTTGTATTTGAAATAGGAAGCAAAGCTACATCTGTATTATGAGTGTTTTAGGCTTTAAGAAAGTGATTAAGATCATATACTGTTGCATTACTGGTTTACCATAAGCCATTACACAGACTATTTTACTAAAATGTCATCATAAATCAAAACTTCAATTCTAAGAAATTGCTAATGATTTATGTTTTTTGATAAAGCAAACCTATAAATGCAAATTTCTATATTATTACCTATATGTAATAGATTTTTTGGTCATTTTAGCTTTTAAACATAATAAACAAAAATCCCAATTACCAAACAGAAAATGGAAACGCATACAGATTTCATAATTTGAAATATCCCAGTTGTAAAAAAGCCTAATAGGAAAATGTGAAATTATTTTTGAGAATTTGCTCTAATGGGGTAAATGTCATCCAGACCAAACTGCATTGTAAAGCAGCAATATACTTGATAAGACTATTAAATCACCAGAGAAGCATAAAAATGTGGAAGTGTGTTGTAAGGTTATATAAGAACTAAACAATAATGTCTACCAGATTTCCTCCTACCAAATTTATGGAATAAAAATACATCCGATACGCACTGCAATCAAAATGACATTCACGTTGCATTTTATGTTACCCCAAGTAGCAAACTGGGAAGCCATCTGTTCATGGGGTTTTGATTAATACAGTCTTTCAGATCACTACAGCTCCGAGTTCTGCACTCAAGGGCTAGGTGATAAATATTCTGTGTTTCGAGATCGTTTGAAAGTTGGCAAGGCCGGCCCTTGTTTGTTGAGCTAAGAGGTGGCTTGTCAATAAATTAGGGATAAATGGTGCAACTAGTGAAGTTTTGAAAAAAGATTTGTCAGCTTCGCCCAACTTCGATTTGTTGTGAATTACATCGTCACTAATCACTTTTCATTGTATGGAGTGGACGCAATGATGAGGAACAGCAATCACGCCGCACCCCCCCCCCCTCCATCATCTAACCCCTCAGTTGCCACGTTCAATGCCTCTCTGTAAACAAGTGGATGAGGCAAGTGTAATTGTTTTATTTTCAGCCATCATTTTAGGAAAAATGTATTTGTTACCACAAAGATCAAGGAAATTCTGCTTCGCGGCAAATCAAATTGTTCCTAAACTTCTGATCAAATTCCACTTCCATTGCTTTCATTCGCTCAACATTAGGTGCGACATTCAGCTCCGCAAAATACATTATGGAATGGTTTGGACTTGAATATTTATCTACTTTATTATGCTGGCTTCCAAGTAATATCTCATGGACGGCAGTGATATGGAATCTCTGGGGCTATGCACATACAAACGTCCACACAATAGGATGAATGTAGACAGCTGACCTACAGACCTGCCCATATAAATAACATCTATGGTCCCTGAAGATGACTGATCGTGACTGTTTGGAGGAGATCACTGACAATTCTGATCCTTAGGATCCCATGTTGAAATGAAAAAACTTGTCATGAAATACAAGTGTTTCTGTAATAGAAGGGTAACCATAATGTAATAATATGTTCTATATAATTGTAGGAGGTATAAATATAGCAGTAGGAGATGAGGACGAGAGACGAGTAAAAATTCTCAAAAATTGTATTTGGGAGCCTTGCTGAATTTTACAAAGAAATGTGGCAAATTACTTCGTCACGAGGCGCATTTCTTTGTGTGTAGTGGGAGCAATGACAGGGAACGGCGATGGTGCTGCCTCCGTCATTAAACCTCTCAGATGTCGCATTCATCGCTGATTGCGGCATTTGAGATGACCATTGAGGGCTTTCAGGGGTTAATCTGTTAGAAAAAAACAAAATTACAAATACTTACCTTATCCATTTGATCACTGTGGCCATCTTGATTGAAGATCCAGCGCGAAATCTCCCACACTGGCCGGCGTGGTGACATCATAGGTCACAGCGCACGAGATTTCGTGTGGGATCTTCAATCAAGATGGCCACGGCAGACTCTTCGTGCGCAATTGGATAAGTTGGGTATAATTTTTTTTTTTTACCGTCATGTTAGAGAAAATGTCTTCGTTACCATGAAGCATGAGAAAATTCGGCTTTCCTGTGAATCAAATTTTCACCAAAATTTTCCCTGAACTTCGTGAAATTCGATTCGCTCAACACTAATGAGGACAATATAAAGTCAATAGTAGTTAGTTAGAAAGCCTCTGTCAGCATGAGCACTCCTATTAAACCAGGCATAATTTGATTATAATGATAAAGATGATTTAAAAGGTATTTTTGTATGTAGCAGTGATCCCCAGATATCAGCATTTTTATTTTTATGCTAATTAGCAGTTTTGAGCAGAAAGGGGCTTGCAGTCGTGTCCACGATCAGAGACTGGCTGTACCATAAATCACTATGATAGTCAGTTCAGGTCGTGTGCATGAGCCCTATCGCAGGTTTACAAACAGAAGATCCGCACAGATTTCCATGTAGAATTCTGTGCGTTTCTGCATGAAATCCGAAAAAAAAATTACATGTGTTAATTGGTGGTTTTTGTTGCAGATTTGATGTGGTTTTGCTATACATTTCCTCCCTCCACTGCAAAAGGTGAAATCCACACAAAATCCACACCGTTTGCAGTGCAGGGGAGAAATCTGCAGCAAAACCACATCAAATCTGCAACAAAAACTTATGCGTTTTTTAATTTTGGATTTAATGCAGAAACGCACAGAAATCCGCACGGAAATCTGTGTGGATCTTCTGTTTGTAAACCTGATCTGTCCATGTGTCTTCCGCATCTCCCTGCCTGACCGCGGCTCCACTGACCGGAACTGACTCTATCATAGTGATAAAAAAATCCACACAGAAGGTCAGTTTCTACATGGAAGTAAAAACCAACGTGTACATTAGATTTGTCTGTTTTCATGCATGACAATCTATGTGGAAAAAATGTGCGCCATCTGTAAAATGTGCAGGGCATCTAACAACCTTCTTGAATTTGCTTCCGAGGAACAATGAAGGAGACTTTTGTTAAGAGCAGTGTTTCCTATGCAAGTCTTAACGGGAATGCGTCATCAGAAAATTACCTATTGTTTAACCCCTTCCCGACTGCCCATCGGATATGTATGTCTTATCAGCACATGCCCTGTGCTGATAGAACGTATATAAACGTTCAGGCAGCGCTTTAATCCCAGCGCTGATCAGCAGGAGCAGGTTGGGTCCTGACTGTGAGATGCAGCGAGGACCCTGAGGAGAAGAGAGGAGCGGTTTATTACCTCTTCTGCCTTCTCCTGTGCTGGGAGGACAGGTATGGAGAGCAGGAAGCGGCAGTGCCACTTCCTCTGTTAGTCCCTGCGGTCACGTGACTGGCAGGGGTGTCTGGGGCCGGAGCAGAGCTGCAGGATCTAAGGAGACCCTGATCAGCTCTGCCTGTGTGTAACTGGGGCTCCTGTGGATGGTCTTTTAATTACCTCCTGGGGGACATATTATGTGCCAAAAATACATTTAAATATAAGTAAAAAATAATAATAATAAAAAATACAAATAAAAAATATATAAAAGTGCATTCGCTAACAGAAACCGTCACCATAGTCGTCCCGTTCGCTCAAGCCTATACATGTTACATATGAAAATGATCGTCACAAAATAGAGAACCCATTACAATAATTCATTTTTGTGTCAGTTTTCATATTTAAGAAATAAAAAGCTCTAATTAAAAAACATTACTTTTGAATAATATTTATTGGTTTTCTTCCAAATTAAACCTAAAAAAAGGAAAGAAAAACAAAAAAAAAAACATTATAATAAAAAAGTCCTAAGTATTAAGTAAAAATTTTTTTGTAGTCAAACAAATAAAAAAGGGTCATTAAACCGCCACGTGCACAAAATCACAAAAAGTTGCCTGGACAATCAGGCCTTTTTTTGGGCCTGGTCATGAAAAGGTTAAATCACGTTTTTATGGGAAACATTTTTTTTGAGAATTTTTCCATGCCACTATGTTTGAAAAAAAATTATATAATCCTGCAATTTTTGGTGTTTTTATTCCAGTTTTTTCCATGTAACTGTCTTTATTTTAAAAAAAGTTGTATATAATCCTGCAGTTTTCAAAAAAAGAGAAAAACATGGATTGCACATCCACATGCTATGCCTTGATCTATAACTGCTTCTCAGCACAACTGACCCTGCAATTTTCACACTGGCTGCTAGGCCTAAAATGTTTCCTGTCTTTGGAGAGCAGTTTTGACAAATTTGATTTGGCAGCTTCACAGAACTATGACTTTGTCACAAATCGCTTTCCATTGTATGTAGCGGGTGCCAATGACAGCAAATTGCTATCACGCCGACCCCTATCATTTAACCCCTCAGATGCCGCGTTCTACGCTGATCGCAGCATCTGTGATTCCCATTAAGCAATTCAGAGGTTAATCAGATGTTAAAAAAAATTATACTCACCTTATCCACTCCCATCTTGATTGAAGACAACCTACCAAAGGACCTGTGGTGAGCGTGATGACCTCGCCATGTGATCATAATAGAAGCGTGGTAATCTCACTGGCTTTGTGGCGAATCAAATTTTTCCTGAAATTTGGATTGAAGTCCTCTTCGGATAGTTTGATTCGCTACGTATTGCCCATGATTTAATGAAGTTTTGCTATGATGGGCAAAGCAATCGGATAGTGGGGGCTACACATAACCATGGATCTCAGCGGCAATTGTGGGCAACAATTCCACATTTTATAGTAGTTGTTATGGATTCTTTGCATCAGACATAGTCTACTATTCATAACTAGTGATGAGCGCCAGGGGCAATATTCGAATTTGTGATATTTCGCGAATATCAACACTACTCCTAAAGTCAAAGATATCGCCGCCTTCTCATTGGCCCACAAGCTAGAAGCAGGGAGGGATCATGTGTACTGATTAAAAAAAACTCAAATATACAAAATTACGAATGTATATCACTATATTCAAAATATTTGCGAATTCTCAAAGTACCGATATTCGCGATAAAAATTTGCAATTCGATCATTCGTGATTAACACTATTCAGAACCTATGCTTACGGTGGTATCCATCATACCTGCACATCACAGTATGTCTGATATGGAAGACATAGCCTCGCTTTCAAAGGTTCTTCTTGTGTTTTTTATTAAAAAAATTCATTCTTTGAACTGTTATTGATATCTCTCTCATGTGTAAAATGACCTAAAGATATATGGTTACTGTTAGGGTTGGTGTAAAATATTGAGAACCCCCTCACAACAAAGGGATTGAGCAGCACAGCCTGCACATACGATACCTTCACTCTGTGAGACATCACTTACATGAGGAGGGCAGGTAGATTTAATAAACTGACCATCCTCGGTTTATATTGCCGTGGCCGTAAAAATGAAAATGATCATGATAACAAGTGAGCTGTAAAAAAGTCAGCTTATTAATTCCATGTGGGAAAGTCCACTGCATTACATGTCACTGGTTTGTGTCAGTGTAGCTGTTCAATATTAAAATTCTTTATAGATAAAGTTGTCATACAGTTTTGGAAGCTTCGAATTTGGGTTATGGAAAGGAATTCTTCAGTGAGCTATAAAGTAGAAATTTTAACTTTGGTGTATACTAATAATATTTGCTACATAAAAAAAAAATCCATAACCAAAAGTGCAAATTTCCTATAGTGATTTTATATTCATCTGTGGACCTCAACTGAAAGCTTGGCAGTACAGTAAGGATGTTGTAACTATTCCCATAGGTTCCCTAGATGACTGCTCACACCATTAAACTGAAGCTAAAAAGTAAAATAATAATAAATAATGCAGCAAATTCTGGAACTAAAGCTGGCCATACACATTACATAGCTGTCTGCCGAATTGACAGCAATCTCTTCCCGCCCTTGTTCCCCATATACATGCAAGCGTGAATATGTTTTGACTGGGTAGAGCGGACTAAGCCGATGAAAGAATCTTCTGGATGTGGCTTATCTCAGATGAGAACAAAAGGATCAGGCATGTTGAAATTCAACAGCCCACTTCTTCTGTCCTGTGACATGTGGTTGTTGTTGAGGCATTTGCAGCAGATCGGAAAAATCTGCAGTGGACTTATTGTCACTTCTGTATTTACCCTAAATGTCCCAAGTTGAAAATGTTGAAAAAGTCAGTAGCTTAAAAAGCATCTGTCAGCAGTTTTGTCCCTATGACACTGGCTGACCTGTTGCATGTGCGCTTGGCAGCTGAAGACTTCTGTGTTGGCTCCATGGTCATATGTGCCTGCATTGCTGAGAAAAATGATGTTTTAATATATGCAAATTATACTCTAGGAGCCATGGGAGCGTTGCCATTGCACCTGGCGGCTCTGCTCTCTCTGCAACACTGTGCCCTCTGCACTTTGACAGGGCAAAGCAGTGTAAATCATCACTAGAGATGTGCAAATTTAAAAAAAAATTGATTCGGCCGGTTTGCAGAATTCAAGATTCAATTCGATCCGAATTTATTTGTGCTGAATCACTTTAAAAAACGGCTATTTCCTGGCTGCAGAGAGCCTGTATAGTAGTGTAGAACACTGTGCTTTGCAGTAACACGCATAGAGAGTCTGCTGTGGTAGTGAAACAATACTGTGTCAGTATGACACGCAGATGACAGGCGTTGCTCTTAGAATCACTGCACCCATCACTTATTTGGGCAGTTATGGGTCGAAAACTGACCCAATAACTCAAGTGTGAACTCAGCCTTAGAGCTCAAAGTTAGCGCCAGGTAAGAACCGTGCAGAGGCCTAAGATCCTACTATAGTGTGAAAGAGCGCACTCCTTTTACAACGTCGTCAGATGGATCCACATTGATGTCTACAGAATCTGTTCTATTAAACGCTTATACAAATAAAGCACCCATGGCAGAGTGGAGAGGGTGTCAGCGATAAGTTTGTGTTGACATCACTGATTATTTTTCCCTTCCTCAGATCCGTCAGAACACTAAGCCCCATAAACGGATGCTGTCTGTGGAGCATACACCTTCACTCGGTCAGCATTTGGTCAGTAATCCATCGGTATTGCTAAAGCCAAAAACAGAGATGACACATGAATGGAATATTTGCATGTCTTCTGTGTTTTGTACCCACTCCTTTTGGCTACCAAATCATAAGTCAATTCTGATGGGACCATACAGGCCTTACAGCTGATACATAGACAGGATCTATTAAGCGTCTAATTTTTCCTTCCTTCTGACAGATCAGAAGACTGGTCAAATAAATGATGTCAACAAGGCCAAATAGGGACAGTAGTGGCCCATTCAGAGAGTGGAGTGGGTGGGAACAGCATGAAAAATCCACCAAGTGGCCCAATAACATAGTGGTGAGGTGGCAGCAGCATGAAGAGACCACAGAGTAAGTGATGTGGCAGCAGCATCAGGAGACCACAGAGTGGTAAATTGGCAGCAGCATGAGGAGACCACAGAGTGGCACAATGACAGTGTGGAGGTGGTAGCAACAGCATAAGGAGACCACAGAGTGGCCCAGAGACAGAGTTGTGAGTTGGCAGCAGCATGGGGAGACCACAGAGTGGCAAGGTGACATAGTGTGGAGGTGGCCCAGTGGCATAGTGGGGAGGTGGCCGCAACATGAGGAGACCACAGAGTGGTGAGTTGGCAGCAGCATTGGAAGACCACAGAGTGGCACAATGAGTGTGGAGGTGGCAGAAGCAGCATGAGGAGGCCATAGACTGGCAAGGTGACAGTGTGGATGTGACAGCAGCAGCATGAGGAGACCACAGACTGGCAAGGTGATGTAGTGTGGAGGTGGCAGCAGCAGCATGAGGAGACCACAGAGTGGCCCAGAAACAGAGTTGTGAGTGACCCGGTGACGGAGTGGAGAGGTGGGTGGCAATGACAATACCCGCTGACGATGGTGGGTGTAAGAAGGAGCACTTGGCATCAGAGGTGTGGCATCAGGCAAGTGGCAGCATCAGAATAGTAGCTGAGGCAGGTACCCAGAAGAAACCGGTCTCTTTTGTCAAGGTTTGGGTGAGACAGCATGGATGATTAAATCTGATTCATCAGCCATTGGTGAGTGGTAATTCTGGCTGATCCACGCCTGATTCATCTTGACAAAGGTCAGTCTTTCCACATTTTGACAGGTGAGTTCTCCTTGGGGCAATTATGGCCCCCGCTGCACTAAACACCCACTCTGATGCTACACTACTGGCCGGGCAGGACAGCTTTTCCAAGGCAAATTTGGACAGTTGCGGCCACAAATCCAGCTTGGCTGCCCAGTAGCCCAGTGGATCTTCAATGTGGGGTGGCAGGGTGCTGTCCAAGTATACCATCAACTGCTGGTTCAGGTCCTCCTCCAGGTCTAGCTGCTGCTGCTGCTGGTGAGTAGTTTTTTCACTAGGCAGAAGAGCAGCAAGAAAGCTGCTGATGATGGAGCTGGTACTGCTCCTAGCCCCCCACCTTGCCACAGCAGCCATGGCAGTGGAACGAGAGAGTAAAGGGCCCCCCTGGCCAGACCTGCGAGAGGATGGACGATGGCACATATAGGCAGCGGCCAACTGACTACAGATGTCTCTATAGTAGTTCAGTTTGTCCTCCCTCTCAGCAGTTGTAAAAAAGACCCCCATACCGGAGGAATCGTCGGGTGTCTCCTACACATCTTGGCTGGGCAGTAGCTGCTGACTGTCTTCTAGTAGCTCTTCCTCGCTGTATAGTGGAGCTGAGCCCACAGCATATAATACTTCTCTGGCTGAGGGAACAGAAAAGGACAGAGGCAGGTTGAGGACAGGTGAGGGCACAGGGCCTGCTCCAGGGCCATGTCAACTAAGGGTTGTGTCTGACGAACCACCGACTCTTGGATGGGGGTGTCTGATGTCACTTGGGACGAAGTGGATGACCGATTCAACCATTCAAGCACCACTGTGTTGTTGGTCAAGACATGACCGCTAGATGACACCTGGAGCTCTGGCCTCTCAAAGTGACCCCTCCTGCCACAGCCCCTTACTCTGCTGCGACCTGTGCCTGCGCCAGAAACATTTAGGGCTCTGCCCCTCCTCTGTGCGGGGACTGTCACTTCTCTGTCTGACATATTGTTAGATCAAATAATTAAATAAAAAGAAAATTAAAAAACCCCAAAAAAGGCTGTAATTTTGTCACTTCACCGCACAATGGCTAACAAGCCTTTTTTCCCCTCTAATACACCACAAAAAAGGCTTTGAAACATATAACTGCACCGCTGAAGGGCAAATAAGATTTTTTTTCTAGTAATATACCCCAAAAAAGGCTGTAATTTTGTTACTTCTCTACACAAAGGCTAAGGCAAAGCCCTTTTTTTCCACTAATACACCCGAAAAAAGGCTTCAGATTATATAACTGCACCGCTGAACGGCTAATAACAATTTTTTTTCCCCACTAATACACCCCAAAAAAGGCAGAAAATTTGTTACTTTACCGCACCAAGGCTAATAAGCCCTTTTTTTCTCCCACTAATACACCCCAAAAAAAGCTTCCGAACACATAACACCGCTGAACGGCTAAAAAGTCATTTTTTCTCACTAATACACCACAAAAAAGGCTTTAGAACATATAACCGCACTGCTGAACGGCAAATAAGCACTTTTTTCCACTAATACACCCAAAAAAGGCTTTAGAACATATAACTGCACCGCTGAATGGCTAATAAGACTTTTTTTTCCCACTAATACACTCCAATAAAGGCTGTAATTTTGTCACTTCATCGCACAACGACTAATAAGACTTTTTTCCAATAATATACCCCAAAAAAGGCTTTAGAACATATAACTGCACAGCTGAACGGCTAATAAGATGTTTTTTTCCCCCACTAATACATCCCAAAAAGGCTGTAATTTTGTCACTTCACCACACAACGGCTAACAAGCATTTGTTTCCACTAATACACCCCAAAAAAAGACTTTAGAACATATGAGACGTAGAAATATTTCCAAGTAATACACCCTGCTAATGGCTATATCACACAGAACTTGCACCCCAATAACAAGAAAGGTTTGCTGGAATTACAGATTTATCATCTATTGCAAACCTAAAAGCAGCAGTATAATGGCAATTTGGATCCCCAGTCAGTGCCGCAAGGTGTAATAGGATTTTTCCTATTACCCAGGCTGTACACTTCCCTATTTGACCCTGTTTTCCTTTTATAGTTTGGAATAATTCTTCCCTACCCTTTCCCTACACTTCTAATGATCTTTCCCTGAACTTCCATTCAGCCCCAAAAAGTTTTCAAGTCTTGGAAAATGTCTGAATCCAAGATGGCTGAGGCTATTTATAGTGCTGTGACATCACAGGGATGGCTGGCTGCTGATTGGCTGCATGCATGGCATTGTGGGTGATTCCTCATTCCCAGAATTCCTTGCTCCATATCCAACCATGTGTATCAGCCTTTTTAGGAAAAAAATGCAATTCGTTACCACGAAGCGTAAGGAAATTCGGATTCGGTGCAAATCAAATTTGTCCTGAAATTCGGATCGAATTACACTTCGTCAACTTCAATTAGCACATCTCTAATAATCAAACCTGGCTTTGTCAATCATAGTGGAGAGGGGTTGGCCGTTGAAGAGAAAGCAGAGCCTCTTGGTGCAATGGCAATGCCCCCGTTGCTCCTAGAGTCTCATTTGCATATGTTAAAATAAAAATTTTCTCAGCAATGCAGGCACATATGAACATGGGGCCAACACAGATGCCTTCAGCTGCCAAGCGCACATGTAACAAGTCAGCCAGTGTCATAGGGACAAATCTGCAGACAGATGGCCTTCTAAATAAATAGAATAAATAGAATAAATCTTTTAAAAAAAGAGAGAAAAATGCTTTTACTCTTTTAGTTAACGTCAGATGACAGAGCACATTAATGCACAGAACAATTATCAGGTTTAAAAAGTTATTAGACCAAAGATGCACTAGTAAGCTTTTTATTCTACCGCTAGGAAACTATTTCAACTTTCAATGCCTTTTAAGCAGAGAACTGGCAGAGGATTAACATGACAGACATTAGTTCAGATCGGTACTGCCCGGTGCTCAGCTGCGGGACTTGACAAGTGTAGCAGCGGGGTTCAGTCACTTCTCCCTATAGATCGATTGAATAGGTGGCTATCTGAGCAAACGGGAACAGAATATTATCTCCTCTGCCTTATGGCAAAAGCTTCTGTACGACTACACAAAGCTACCACTTTATCAAAGCTGTTCACTCTCCTGACACGTTTACCTTCAGTGATAGATGAATTGGGGCAAGGCTTCAACTCTCCTAATGTGGCTTCCAAAGTTTCTATACTTGTCATTGTTCAGTGTTTCCCCAAGAAATGTGGGGAGTAAATTAATAAGGCCTCTTTCACACGGGCGTTATAATGCGTTCTGAAAAATCGGCATGTTTGGTACCCAAACCCGGACTTCTTCACAGAAGTTCGGGTTTGGGTTAGGTGTTGTTTAGATTTTATTATTTTCCCTTATAACATGGTTATAAGGGAAGATAATAGCATTATACAGAATGCTTAGTAAAATAGGGATGGAGGGGTTAAAAAAAAATTAAATATTTAACTCACCTTATCCACTTGTTCGTGCAGCCTGGCTTCTCTCCAGTCCTCTTCTTTGAGGACCTGGGAGGAAAAGGACCTGTGGTGACGTCACTGCGCTCATCACATGATCCATCACCATAGTGATGGATCATGTGACGGACCATGTGATGAGCGCAGTGACGTCCCCACAGGTCCTTTTCCACCTGTCATCAAAGAAGAAGACAGAAGAGAAGCCAAGCTGCGCGAACAAGTGGATGAGGGGAGTTAAATTATTATTATTATTTTTTTTAACCTCTCCCTCCTTATTTTACTAAGCATTCTGTATTAAGAATGCTATTATTTTCCCTTATAACCATGTTATAAGGGAAAATAATAATGATCGGGTCCCCATCCTGATCATCTCCTAGCAACCGTGCGTGAAAATCGCACCGCATCCGCACTTGCTTATGGGGGCTGCATTGCGTGAAAAACGCACAATATAGAGCATGATGCGCTTTTCACGCACAGCCCCATGTGCACAGCCCCATAGAAATGAATGGGTCAGGATTCAGTGCGGGTGCAATACGTTCACCTCACGCATTGCACCCACGCGGAAATCTCACCCATGTGAAAGAGGCCTAACTGTTAGGGTGCGGACACATAGTCAGGTCTCTGTATGAAGTTTTGGAAGCCAAGATCAGGGTGGCTTTTTTGACACCGTTTTTATTTTATATTTTTTACGGTGTTCATCTGAGGGGTTAGGTCATGTGTTTTTTTTTTTTTATAGAGCAGGTTGTTACAGATGCAGCAATACCTAATATATCTGCTTTTTATTTTTTTTTTACATTTAACACAATAAAAGCATTTTTGAAACAAAAATAATAATGTTTTAGTGTCTCCATAGTCTGAAAGCCATAGGTTTTTAATTTTTGGACGATTGTCTTAGGTAGGGCCTAATTTTTTGCGGGATGAGGTGATGGTTAGATTGGTACTATTTTGGGGGGAATACGCCTTTTTTGATCGCTTGGTGTTGCATTTTCTAGTGATGTAAGGGGACCAAAAAATGTTCTTTTTTAGCACAGTTTTTATTTTATTTTTTTGACAGTGTTCATCTGAGGGGTTAGGTCATGTGATATTTTTATAGAGCCAGTCGATATGGACGCAGCTATACCTAATATGTCTACTGTTCTTTTTTCACTATTTTTTATTTCCTTTATTTTGGGAAAAGGACACCGTTTTTTACTTGAAATGTTTTTTTTTTTTAACTTTATTTTTTGTCCCACTCTGGGACTTCAACTTTTAGGAGTCTGATCCCCTCTACAATGCATTACAATACTTCTGTATTGTAATGCATTGGCTGTAAGTGTATTACCACTTACAGCCTGCTTGCCTGTGAGATTCAGGGGGCTGGATCTCAGAGGCTTAGGCCTCTTTCACACAACCGTGTTTTGCAGTCCGTTTTTTACAGATCCTTTGTTCAGTTGTTTGTTTTCGTTGTGTTTCCGTTTCTTTCAACGGAATGGAAAAATGGAAATACAGAAACGGAATGGATACGGAGTACGTTGTTTTTTTTTTGCGGAACCATTGAATTGAATGGTTCCGTATACGGACCGTATACGAAACGTACAAAACGGACAGTAATCGGAAAATAAAAAAACGGTTGTGTGAAAGGGTCCTAAGAGGGAAGGCATTCACGATGCCTAAGGAAGGCATTGGGCTGCCTTTCCTGCCATCAGGTCTCCGTCACAGCAGAGCGGGGACCCGATGGCTGCTCCCTGCCTCCCCATACATTGCACGTACCGCGGTCAGCACGGACCGCGGCACATCAAAGGTTAATGCGCCGGCATCTGTGTTTTCACTGATGCCTAAGCATACAGCAGGGATCTGGCTTTTCAGTCACTGCCGGATCCCTGCCACTGATAGGTTGGGCGCAGCTTCTGCACCCACCCGATAAGCCGGCCGTAATAGTACAGCACTGGGTGTCAAGTCACGTTACTCTGCACCGTACGGCGCTGGTCGGGAAGGGGTTAGGAGCTTATACAAGTATTTTTTCGGCTTTTTTTTTTTTTTTTTCAAATGTATTTTTTCCAGCATACTGTGTTCTGAAAAATTGTTGTGGATTAAAAAAAAACAACCAAAAGTGAGAAAAGACACCAATAAAAAAAGCACTGGGAAAAATGCAACAAAGTGTGTGAAAACACCCTAACATCAGTGATTCTTATCTTTATTACCATGGAGGTACCATAAAATGTTCCTCTCAAGTCACATTCCCACCATTTCAAGCAGGTGGAAATAAAACAGCAATTCCTGCTTTAAAAGTGACATCCCTACTGATTAGTGTTGCGTGCGAATATTCAAATCGCTAATTTTAATTGCGAATATCGCCACTTCGAGAATTTGCAAAGATTTTGAATATAGTGCTATATATTCGTATTCGCGAATATTCTAGATTTTTTTTTTTCATCAGTAACCTCCCTTCTTGCTTGTGGGCCAATGAGAAGGCTGCAATGTCTTTGTCTGAGCTTAGCAACATCCCTAGCAACCAATAGGAAAGTTGCCTACCCCTTTACTATATAAGAAACTCCCCGGCAGCCATTTTCTGTAGTTTTATGGAGTTCTGAGAGAGAGCAGTGACATTGCTGTGCTCTGTGCTTTGCTGTGTCATTACATTAGATAGATAGTTAGTATATATATATTTGTGGTCATGGCTACGGCCAAGAGATATCCGAAGAACCCTAGGGAGAGAAACCACGGGAACAACCTAACCCAGCCAGGCGTGTCTTAGCTAACTTGACTAAATGGCTTGTTGTGTGCCCTAAGACATGATTGTGGGTAGGCCTATAAGTGGGCAAAAACCAGGCCAAGTAGGGTAGAAAAGGAACTCGAATGGCATGTGCAAACTAATCCCCAAGCCAACTGCAAGGCGTCAGGGATCTAGAGCGAAAATTTGGGGTGTATGAGGCAAGACCAGAAGGAGACCTACAACCTATCTTGTGGATGACAAGGCCAGAGACATAATGCTCAATATTGCGGATAGTGCCCCGAAGCGGAATGGAGGACCGGGAGTACGTTGTGAAATGGATCATGAAAACCAACTGAACCTTGTAAAGTTTTGGTTCTAGTGCGAGTACTGGCAATGCCCTAGCCTCAGGAGATCGTGGGACCAAAACCTAACTGCCTAGACTAGGCAGGAATGAGGGCCAAAAAGAACTATGTAGATAGGAAGAGAATCCTTGAATAGTTTCCCAGACAACAGCTATCTGCTATCCGTGGTCCGCGCGTTGTTCTACTGTGTGCCCCTGAGAACAAACACCTGTGAGTGAGGCTGTGGCTCGTATATGAAGAGCCTCCGCCCCTCCCACAAATGCAGGCTGACTAATCAGCCTTACCAACATATAATACAGATAGTTAGTGGGAGATAGTCAGTGTAGGTTATATCCTGATATAGTGTAGCTGACAGGTTCTGCTGTCCATACATACATGCTACAGACATAGTGCTGTGATGTCAGAAACAATACTTAGTGCACCAATCAGTAATATGTAGTCAGACCTGCTACAATGTGAAGTTGCACGTATTGCGCAAAAATATGCGCATCATTAATTGCTAAATTTGCGCAATCGCGAATATATTGGAGCACTCTATCTGCATATACAGCTATTGTAATGTTCTGCCGTGCCAAAGTGCTTTTCCCGCTGCCCTATAAAAAGACTACATTTGGGTAGTGGACCTCTTGATGAAAGGTTGTTGAGTAGAGATGAGCAAAGTTTTAAAAAATTTTGATTCTGCAGCTTCGCTAAAGTTTGACAAGAAAGTTGCTTCATTACAAATTAATTAGTCAAAAATTGCAATTTTTAATAGCCACTTAACAGACAGAAGTGCATCCATCTATCGGCCATTAAAAACGGTAATACACTAGTGCAATATGGTCTTTTGGCTTCAAAAAATAATCACTCAGCTCATCCACTTGCTCGCACAGGGGCAGTCCGCTCCTCTTATGAGTGGAAAAGACCTGTCGAAGGACCAGCGCTGAGTGTGAGGACGTCATCACGCACTCCCAGTGTGATCACGTGGTGACATCATCAGTGATGACGTCACCATGTGATCACACTGGGACTGCGCAGTGATGTCATCACGCTCAGTGCAGGTCTTTTGGCAAGTCTTTTTCAATCAAGAGAGGAGCGGACTGCCTCTGCGTGACTGCCTCTCCGTTCTTTCTAAAACAACTCCAGCCGCCATTTTAGGAAAAATAATTTGTAAACACAAAGCACGAGGATGTTCTGCTTCGTTTAGAATCAAATTTTTCCTAAAACTCGGACCAAATTCAACTTCGGATGCTTCTCTTCACTCAACACCATTGTTGACTAATACATATGCCTCTGCAGCGCACTCAAAAAATCATTTTTCCAAGTTGACAGACTTTGAGAGATGGCACATCATTGGACTGAGAGATGCTGGGTGGTTGTTTCGATGAATTGCCTGCCTGGGGGTTGTTGATTATATTCAAACTAGCAGCATATATACATGATTACTACACCAATAGACAGTATAGCACACAAAAATATCTGGGAATGACAAGTAATTTAGGCCCAAATCTATTTCCCTATTTCATACGTCTTTAAGTTGTATTCTTTTTTTTTTTGGGGGGGGGGGGGGGGGGGTCTTGATTATAGTCAAGCCAGCAGCATATATACGTGTTTACTACACAGGGTAGTAGCAGCACCATCAATCCAACCAGAAGAAGTGGTAGTAGTAGTAGTAGGCTGCAGTTGTTCCTGCTGGCTTCAGGAAGGGGCAATATTATGGTTGAGGAAAAAGAGGATGAGATTGCGGATTGGATGGATCACTCCTCCTCTGAGGCGCAGCAAGATGATGTGCAGGTGACTTCAGAGTCAGACACCATGCCATGGAGCCAGAGGACACAATGTTCCTCCTGCTCCTCCTGCTTGCAGCCCCAGAGAAGTCTTTCAGTGGCGTCCTCCCAGTCTTCACTGCCCCTTCCTAAAGAGTCGCTTTCCTTTTTCCTTTTTTTTTTTGGGCAAGAAAACCCCACCACACCCTACGACAGATAGTCAAGAGAGTCTCACTGTTAACAACTTGGGTGAGAGCAGTCAGAGTTTTATTCTATTTCCTGACTATGATTATAGGAGCGGCCATTTTGCCTGAGCTGTTCTTAACAGCATTTACAAATCATTAAGGAAATTGCTTTATGGCAGCCTCATGGTTTATAGGCACAATGGTCAGGAGGAGACCTCATTGACTTTTATGGGAGAGTTTCCGATGCATGCTCTGTAACCTGTGCAGAGATCATCAGGGAGTAGATAAGCTGTGATATCACCTATAGTAAATGGTGGACCCTGTGTTGTCTCTACACAGATGTAATATAATGAGGCTGTAATGATAAGGAGATAACAGCAGTAAAGGGATCTGTACAGACCAATAAATTGTGTCTATTAGGCTTAGTGGCCAGTGCGAAAACTGCAGGATTTATGTTTTTTGTTTAAATTATAGATATTGACATGGAAAATTAAAAATAAATTCAAAAATTCTTTAAAAATGTAACCTAAAAATGTGCTTTAAACAATAGCTCATTTTCTGATATTTCCTTTAAGAGGTAGTAATTTTGGTGCATCTTCAGGAGATCTGTGTGCCAGAAAAAGAAACTTACATGAACAAATTAGTTGGCACAGTTTTTTACGGCACATTATTAAATGAGTCGAAGCAAGAGGTCCCACCTATAGCCCACCTCTTCCTGCCCAAGCTGTGCCCACTTTTTTGTTGAAATGATTGAGAATGGCAAAAAGTTGCAATTTTCTTTGCCGCAAAACAGCACTTGTGTAACAGCCCATAGTGGTTTTACTATTTCTACACCCTGCTACAATCTCTAATGGGTCAACATAAATGTCATCTTTGTATTTCTGTCTGGGTCCTCTACATTGTTCAATGCTATGAATACTATGCAACAGTTTTTACATGTAATGTGCCTGGTTCACCAGCAGGTGGCAGTGTAAATTGCAGAGATAGATCCTTAGATATAATGGAACTTACCATTCCATTCTCCTCCCTCTGGGCAGAAGTGGGAAATTCCTGATTCCTAGCAGTAGGGAGGGGCAGCAGTTCCAGTAAGTTCTAGTTCTAGGGAGTTCTAGGATAGACAGGCAAGCCTGGGCATGGTCACAGCCGGACGTGCCTATGTCAGCCACAGTGGCTTAAGCTTTGCTGTCCATGGAAGCAGATGTCTGGAAGCCATAGGGACCAGAGGAAATCGTTCTTCGGTCACCATAAAAGATATCAGCAAGAAGAATTGTTCTTCGGCGGAAGATAAGTTATTTACTGAGTGTCAGGAGGGGAATAACAGCCCAAGGCATCCCATCCAAGGATACCAGAAGATACTGTACATAAAGTACAGAAACTAGACCAAAGCAGAGTTTAGTGCAGCATAAAGAAAGAAAACAGAGTATTTAAGCAAGCCTTTCAGTACAGCAGAGAGAGAAAGAAATAAAGTTGATAAAGCTATGAACTGTGCTTGCCAGTTTATGCCAAAGACTGCTGGGACCAAGACAAAGCTGCAAATCATTTGGATGAAAGTTTATTCAATTAAAGTTGCCGTTGAACTTCATATCAAGGTCTGGACTCAAGTTATTTTTCATCCCCTAACTCAACTATTCCCCTTTTTAATGCTATGGAGTCTAAGCCTGGGGTCCTGCTGTATCCATGTAGGAGCACCGTGACACACATAGGCAGCACCACACCACTCGACATTCCAACTGGGCCTGGGACAAGATAGGGGCCTGGGGGGCGGCTCGTTCCATTTGCACCAAAACTTGCACAAACTTGATACATTACCCAAATGCTTTTTTTTATTTGAGAAAATAATATATCACCCGTAGGGGATATGGGACATAAGCGCTGGTGTACACAATCAAAAACAGCTAATCCTTTAAGTTGGCACCATCAATTAGTGCCAGCCTGAATAACTGGGTGGTTAGTTTCAGAAATAGGTTATACCAAGATAAATATGTATTATTATAAGGATCGGAGCATATAGTCGGTTGGTGAGGGTGACAAGAGGCAAAGGAAATATAAGTATTTGCACGGTGAATTCAGAGATTGAACGGTGAGAGTAAAATTAATAATGATAATAATAGTGCCGTTGGTACCTTGTCTTTCCTCCAAAATCGTCCCTCGATGAATGATCCGCTATGCCACTTGTTATCTGTGAGTTTCTGTTGCTGTTCCTATAATGGTGCTGCTGTCCTTTTAAATTGCGGCGTCCTCCTTGCTCAGCTGCCAGCAGCAGCGTGGGCACGGCCGGAAGCACGCGTGGCGCGAGGGAGCTTGAGAGTCTGTTACCTGGGAAACCGCTTGCGGTGACGTCACCGTTACGAGTACAGGGGCCTCCGTAGGACAGAAAACTACTACCTATGCGTTTCGGGGCCTATCGGGCTCCTTCGTCAGGGTTCGCAATGAGCAAGGAGGACGCCGCGATTTAAAAGGACAGCAGCACCATTATAGGAACAGCAACAGAAACTCACAGATAACAAGTGGCATAGCAGATCATTAATCGAGGGACGATTTTGGAGGAAAGACAAGGTACCAACGGCACTATTATTATCATTATTAACTTTACTCTAACTGTTCAATCTCTGAATTCACAGTGCAAATGCTTATATTTCCTTTGCCTCTTGTCACCCTCACCAACCGACTATATGCTCCGATCCTTATAATAATACATATTTATCTTGGTATAACCTATTTCTGAAACTAACCACCCAGTTATTCAGGCTGGCACTAATTGATGGTGCCAACTTAAAGGATTAGCTGTTTTTGATTGTGTACACCAGCGCTTATGTCCCATATCCCCTGATATTATTTTCTTATATATTTACCTAAGGAGAACAATAGCTCCTTACTAGACACCAAGCAACAGGATCTTCCTACATAGGTAGATTTACACACATCTATACAATAGGAGCGCAGGGGGGTCTCTTGATTTTTTTAATTTATTTATTTTTAGAAAAATGCCATTTACATCCAGCAAGAAGGAGAGATATATAAATGTTTTCTTTAAATTTATAAATGTATTATGGTCGTGTGGTGTAAAGTACATAATATGTTTTCAGTCTTAATTTTTTTAAAATAAGTCTTTGGGATCCCAAAATGTAAATTTTAAAACTAAATGTAATTCAGCTTGTTTTCTTAAGCCAAGCGTGTACATTGAGGATACAGGCACATTCCACAAAAAAAAAAATAGGAATAATGTACATGCCACAAATTTTATAATCCATAGCATTTTCATTATTCGGCATGGATTTTGTGCTCAAAAACTGTGGATTACAAAAACGAATCCACAGCAGAAATCCAAATTTCGGCTAAAGATTTCTGAATCTGAATCATTAGGGTCCCCATACTATAAATATAGGAACGAAGATGAATATTTTTAAATTTCCTCTTTTTTAATTTCTTTTGCCTCAACCTAATGAAATTCAGATTGGTAGACCTCAGGAAATAACATGTTTGATTGCATATTACAAAAAAAATTCAATGTGATTATAAATTAAAACTAACAATGAGTAGAATTTTAAAGCTGATTATAATTTACATTTGCAAACTAGAACTGGTATATGAAAGAAAAAAAAAAGAGAAAATTTTGGTCCCACTGTACCTTTTTCATGGTCATTATATCAGCTTCTCAATATGGAGCAGACATGGCAGTATATAATTTACATTTAAAATGAATGGGCCAATTCAAAATCCAGCTCCCAACATCTGTTTCACGGTATGTAATGCTTAGATAGTCAAACATTATAAGCAAATGTGAACAACAGTTTCCTAGTCTCCCTGGCTGTAGAATGTGCTGTGCGTCTACGGGTTTTATTACTCACACATCTGACAAAGATTGAAGACAATGTTTGCCATATTGTAAACAGCAGGAAGATCGTTCTCATGTTTGGATCATGTTTGTTACTTAGTTTATTCTTCAAAGAATGTGGACATGAAGCTAGATAGCTCCTCACATCACCCCCTTGTAATAGGAGATCGTGTTTTAATAATCTGACTAAGTATATTGTCTATACCGGCACTTTATTGTTTAATCGCATTACTGCAGCATTTAATTATATTTAAAAAAACATCTGGAAAGACATATACAACCAACTCTGTGCAAGTATATGGTGTCCGTTGGTTTACATCAATAGTTTTTTAATATGTTCCTTGATAATTTTTCTGGATGATATTGTTTTATTTTAGAATCCTACTTGTTTTTGTGGTAGCTTTTTCTTGTTTGGCTTAAAAGAACCAAAAAACACTATACTAAGCCAAGTACCCTCAAGCTCCCTTCTCTTCTGCTTCCTATCCATGCTAGACCAAAAGTGCAACATTGTTCGGCAGCAATCAAGTACATATAGGAGGATAGGCAAACCAGGCAGCTGGTCCAGGTGGACCAGGAGGTACCTGAGAATGGTACCAGTGGTACAGGCGTTGTCAGCAGTCTGAGTCGTAACCAGGAGCAACAGTGCAGGACCGAAGGATGAGGCAGAGGCGAAGTCAAACAGGAAATAGGTCAGGGCTGGCGGCACAGGTACAGGTCAGGCAATCTGGGTCGGCAACAAGAGAGTCAAGGCAAGCAGGCAGGGATCAAACAGGTAGCAGAATCCGGGAATACAAGTACGAATACAGGAACACAAGCGGTTATCAGGAACCTTAGCAGGACACAAGGACCTTGACACTGAGGCATCTGGGAAGGGGGCTGAGCCACTTATATATGTGCAAGAGGAGGGCTAGATTTGGTCAGCGAGATCACATGAACTCACCCATAAAGCACAGGAAGTGACGCGCGCTTGCACTTAAGGAAGTTCTGCAGGAAACAAGCAGCAAGCATGCTGTGGCCAAGGCTGAAAGGAAACCGTGGAGTGGATCCCAGAACAACAGTACCTACACAGACAGAGCCCAGGACTGCAGCGTTGAATGGGAAGCACTGGCCGCATATCACCTCTGAACATGGCGCCCGGGACCGCGGCGGTAAGCAGGGGAACAGTGGCGCACAGCAGCTGCTGTTACAGACTATTGATAGCCTATCCTCAAGATTGGCCATCAATATCTGATTGGTGGGGTCCAATGCAGATCAGTTGCTTGAGCGTATTGATTGCACTGTAACTAGCTCTGTCCATTGTGCTGCGGAGAGATCTTGTAACTTCCTCGCTGTGACTCATTGCAGTAGCCAGCTCTGTCCACTATACAATGGATGGAGCTGTGTAGTTCCTGCACGACTTTTGGCACTGGAGCTATTGCAGAACAGCTGATTGGGGGGGGGGTGTTCAGGGTGTCCAATACCCTCCAATCAGATATTGATGGCCTATTCTGAGGATATAGTAAAAGAGTAGAAAACCCCTTATAGGACTATAATTTTATGTTGTCATTATAGGGCAATTTCATTGATTCATGGGCTAGAAGAAGTGGCATTTTTACTGTATTTTTCATACCGTACCTAAAACTTTAAAAACAGTCATGTGTGACCTGTAGTGTTGAGCAAACCTGAACTGTAAAGTTTGGGTCGGTACCAAACTTTGCGAGTTCGGGTGCCGGGACCCGAACTCGAACTTTGCTGGAAAAGTTTGGGTTCGAGTTCGGTGTTCGGGCATTAAATAAAGCTTTTAAAAGGCTGCAGGTGTCACAAATAATGGGGAAGGGAGGGACACCAGAAAGACAACAGAAGGGAGAAGACAAAGAACTAGGGCTCAAGGCTAGGGAGAGGGGAAAGGTCACCTCCTAGGAAACCCCTAGAACTGGCCCTGACTCCTGTTAGTATGTATAGACCCTGAAGGTGGGAAAATACATACGCCGGAACCTAAACCCTAGGAGTCCCTGAGATGCCCTAGAGGTTGTGAAAGGGAATGAGACTACTGGTTCCCTCCCAGGTGAACGAACCAGCGTCTCCCTGAGGCCTAGTAACAACAAGCACAAGGGAACAACCAAATACAAGGAGCAGTACAACTTATCTTATAGAAAATGGATGAGCAGGAACACAGGTAAGGTCCACACATCACCTCTTTCAAATCCAAGCAGAGAATATCAACCGCATGGTATGAAGTGTGAAACCAAACTAAATAGGGAAGCAGTAACGACCGCCAGCGGCACGTGACAAGAGGTGTGGTCATTACCAAACAACAACACTGAGAATCAAGAAACTGTCAATTAACCTCACGTGCAGTCAGTCTCTCTCCGATCTTCTAACCTCTGTCACAGAAGGTACCGTGACAGCAGGGCAGCCAATCAACTTTTAAGATTTTAAGCTGTGGGCACTTAGAAGCCATCACAGCCATGCCTAGTAATGGCATGGCTGTGATTGGCCGGTGCGTCATGTGACCCTGCCTCTATACAAGATGGATCACGTGTAGCACCACCCATCAGCTCTAAATTGTGCAGGGACAGGAAGCAGGCAACTGAAGCGAGGGAGAGTGTTAGGAATCTGGCTATTTGTTTTGTGGATGACCTATAATGATTTTTTTGTTGGTGCAATATACCAGCTTTGCACCCCTGACACAGAAATATAATAATAAATTTTGTGGGTGACCTATAGTGATTTTTTGGAATGCACCATTTCAGTACCCATGACACAAAAATATAATAGTTAATCCGTCTGTTAGTTCGATGGGGGACATATACCCATTTTTGGTGTGAGATACATGTGCACTTTATACGTGACAGGGAAATTAATATAGTTAATCCGCGCTTTCCTTAACTTTGAATCTGAAAAAATGCTTGTACATGCCCTCATCATCTCCCACCTAGGCTACTGCCACTCGCCTCTGTGGCCTTCCATCTAGCACTCTCGCACGCCTCCAATCTATCCTCAACTCTGCTGCCCGACTAATCCACCTCTCATCCTATTACTCCTCTGCCAATCCCTTCACTGGCTCCCCATTGCCCAGAGAATTCACTTCAAAGTACTAACAAATACATACATGGCCGTCCATAACCTGTCCCCTCCCTACATCTCTGAGCTACTTTCCCGATACACCCCCACACGCACTCTCTGATCCTCACAAGACATCCTTCTCTCCTCTTATCACCTCTTCCCACAATCGACTCCAAGATTTCTCCCGTGCATCCCCCATACTCTGGAACTCGCTACCCCAGCATATCAGACTCTCACCTACAGTGGAATCCTTCAAAAGAAACCTGAAAACCCACCTCTTCAGACAAGCCTACAACCAGTGACCCTGCTGCCTCTATACCGCCATGACCAACTTCACCCGCACCTACTGTGTCCTTCTCCCATACCATGTAGATTGTAAGCCCTCACAGGCAGGGCCCTCTCTCCTTCTGTACCAGTTTGTAACTTGTCTTGTTTATGATTAGTACAATTGTCTGTATTATGTATGTATACATCTTCTCACATGTACAGCGCTATGGAATGAATGGCGCTTTAATAATAAATAAAAATAATATAGTTAATCTGATTGTTAGTTCGGTGGGATGACTTCAAAGAATGTGGAGAGCATCCAATAAGGGACGTGGCCCTGGTTGTGGTGCTGCTGGTGCTGGTGGAGATCCGGTTGCATGGAGAGGACATGGTTGATCTGTGCCAGCTACATGCCCAAATTAAACACCTTCCTCAGGTGCACGTGGCACCTGCAGCCCATGGGCATCTGTCTTTCACCTCACCCCCTTGCAAATCAGCCAAGCAGTCTGAGCCCTAAGTTATGCAGCAGCCCTACCCCAGAAGTGGAAGAGACTGAGTGCACTGATGTCCAACCACTTATGTTTCAGGATGGGGACATGGGAGGACCACCGCAGCATGTCTCAAAACAGGTGCCAAGCGCAGCTGTCTGTCCACACCCAACGTGGACAAGCTCACGTTCATTAAAATGAACCAGGCATGCATCCCACAGGACTTGTCCATACCTTGCAAGTAGACAAGTATACTGGCCGCACCCAGCCATTGTTATACTCCAGCACACTTTCTCTTTGCATTCTCTATTCTATTTCGCAATGTTTTGGGGTCTTCCTAAATTTATTAAAAAATAAATAAATAAAAAAAAACAACAAAAACAGTGTTGGCTACCTCCTCCTCCACCGCCGCTTCCACCTACACAGCCACGTCAACCACCTCCTCAACCTCCTTCTTCCACTTTGACCTCCGCCTCCTAGTTCAAGATTAATATTTTTTTTTTTCTATTCTATGTTATTTTAGGTCATTTCCCTATCCACATTTGTTTGCAGGGCAACTGTCCTGCTCTTACCCCCATTTTGATTCCTTTTGCAGCCCTCTATCCCTTACTACAACTATTTTACAGCCATTTTAGTGCACCAAAGTTCAGGTCCCCATTGACTTCAATAGGGACCCGAACTTTGAACTAATGTTTGGCCGAACCCAACATCTACGGGTCCACTCATCCCTAGTGACCTGTGTACCAAGTTTTGGATCACTTTTTGTAAAGCAGTGTGGTTTCCCCTAAGCCCAACCAATCCTGATATCTTTAGTCATTTGTAATGATTCAAACAGGTAGTCCTGTTCTACAGGTTATTAGCCATTGCTTTCAGTTTTCTTTGGGACACGATTGTCATCATATATCATCATTTTATGATCTTATTAAAATAACGAAGTATATTTCGGTTCAGCTTTGCACAGTTTATTAAACATGACATTTTCAATTTATCTTACAATTAATTGCTTCTTATATTTTCAGTTTAATAACATCTGATTTACATACTTCATTAATAAGACAGAACAATATTCACCTGAAATGCTGGATGGGAAGCATAGGGTCTAGATAACAGCCTGATTAGCACTATACTTCATCTGTTCAATAAGATTTTACAAATTGACGCTTGACAGTAATATAGTTGAGATTTTTTAAAAGCAAAGTATGAAGGTGAGAATGTATGTAGTCTGATGCAGTATCTTGTAAAAACATCATACACCTTCAATAGCTGCTGGCTAATTGAGCTTTCAGACAATGTTTTTCTTCTTGACGTCCACAAACACATGGATGCTTGACCAAGGAAAGTAAAATAATGTGGAGTGTGGAGAAAGTTGAGAACAAAAGGTGTTAAACGGGTGTTAAAATTGAACATGCCCAATCATTCTTTGCCCTAGCATCATCTGTTGAGAAAGAGTGTCCTCAACTCAATATGCAGCTGGTATCGCCAACTGAGCTCTTATATATAGGGGCACCGTAAAATTGAATAATTCATGTAGCAATTCAATTATTATCGATACAGCACTGGTTTAAATTGGATTAAAAAGGACTATGATAAATCCCACATAATAGCTTGAGCATAATGTACATATAAATACATAGTAACATAGTTTGTAAGGCTAAAACAAACATCCGTCCATCCAGCTCAGCCTGTTTTCCTGCAAGTTGATCCAGAGGAAGGCAAAAAAAAAAAATTCCTCATTTTAGGGGAAAATATTCCCAACCTCAATCAGACAATCAGAATTACTCCCTGGATCAACAACCCTTCTGCAAAAATCTAATACCTATAAACTGTAATATTATTACACTCCAGAAATACATCCAGGCCCTTATTAACCTTTTAGTGAATTTACCATCACCTCCTCCTCAGTCAGAGAGTTCCATAGTCTCACTGCTCTTATTATAAAGAATCCTCTTCTATGTTTGAGTAGAAACCTTCTTTCCTGCAGACGCAGAGGATGCCCCCTCATCACAGTCTTTTTCTAAATGGAATTACCTTAATTTTTATAATCTTTCAGGGTACTGTAGTTGCCCCATTCCAGCTATTACTTTAGTTGCCCTCCTCTGGACCCTCTCCAACTCTGCTATGTCTGCCTTGTTCACAGGAGCCCAGAACTGTACACAGTACTCCATGTGTGGTCTGACTAGTGATTTGTAAAGTGGTAGGACTATGTTCTCATCACAGGCATCTATGCCCCTTTTGATGCAACCCATTATCTTATTGGCCTTGGCAGCAGCTGCCTGACACTGGTTTCTATAGCTTAGTTTGCTGTTCACTAAAATTTACTAGATCCTGTTCCATGTCAGTGTTGCCCAGTGTTTTACCATTTAGTATGTACGGGCGATTTGCATTATTCCTTCCCATGTGCATAACTTTACATTTGTCAGTGTTAAACCTCGTCTGCCACTTCTCTGCCCAAGCTTCCAATTTATCCAGATCCCTCTGTAGCTGTATATTGTCCTCTTCTGTGTTAATTACTTTACACAGTTTAGTGTCATCTGCAAAAATTTTAATTTTACAGTGCAAGCCTTCTACAAGATCATTAATAAATATATCGAAGAGAATAGGGCCTAATACTGACCCCTGAGGTACCCCACTAGTGACAGTGACCCAATCTGAGTGTGTACCGTTAATAACCACCCTCTGTTTTCTATCACTGAGCCAGTTACTTACCCACATACAGATGTTTTCTCCCAGTCCGAGCATTCTCATTTTATACACTAACCTTTTATGTGGTACACTATCAAATGCTTTGAAGACGTCAAGATATATGACAGCCATTGACTTACCAAGGTCAAGTCTAGACCTTACCTCCTCTTAGAAACTGATTAAATTATTTTGGCATGACCGATCACTCATTAAAAGGGATGAGAAGACCTGTGGATGTTCAGATTCACCGGGTTTGGCCGAACTTCGGGTCAAAGTTTGGGTTTGGGACTCAAACTTGACCCAAGCTTGGACCCGAAACCCATTGAAGTCAATAGGGACCTGAACTTTAGTGCACTAACATGGCTGTAAAATAGTCATAGTAAAGGCTAGAGGGCTGCAAAAGGAAGCCCTGTAAACAAATTTGGATAGGGAAATGATTTAAAATAATAAAAAAATTAAAAATATTAATCTTAAACTAGGAGGCGGAGGTCAAAGCGTAGTAGGAGGTTGAGGAGGCGGTGGACGTGGCTGTGTAGGTGGAAGTGGAGGTGGGGGAGGAGGAGGTAGCCAACACTGTTTTTGTTGTTTTTTTATTTTTATAAATTTGGGAAGACCCCAAAACATTGGGAAATAGAAAATAGAATGCAAATAGAAAGTGTTCTGGAGTATAACAATGGCTGGGTGCGGTCGGTATACTTGTCTACTCAGCACAAGGTACAGACAAGTCCTGTGGGATCCATGCCTGGTTCATTTTAATGAACGTGAGCTTGTCCACGTTGGGTGTGGACAGGCGGCTGCGCTTGTTTGTGATTACCCCCCTGCCGTGCTGAACACACGTTCGGACAATACACTTGATGCAGGTCAGGCCAGCACATCCAAGGCGTAAAGGGCAAGCTCAGGCCATGTGTGCCCAATTTGGAGACCCAGAATGGGGCAGACCCATCAGTCAGTATGTGTAGGCATGTGTACATGTACTGTTCCACCATGTTGTTGACATACTGCCTCCTGTTAAGACATTCCATATCAGCTGGTGGTGCTGGTTGTTGTGGCATGCTTACAAAGCTTTGCCAGCTGCGTTGGCGACTTCTTTCTCCTCCTCCTCTGCCTTCGCCTTGTCATCGCCACTGGCCATGTTGGTGGAGTACTCGAAACAGTGCAACACGTCACACATGTCCAGCATGGAGGCCCACTCGGGATGCATTGAGCCTTCATATGGGTGTAAAACACTGTGCCTTGCAGTAACATGCATAGGGAGTGTGCTGGGGTAGTGAAATAATACTGTCAGTCAGTATGACATGCAGATGATAGGTGTCGCTATTAGAATCACACTGCACACTTCACTTATTTGGGCAGTCACGGGGCCAAAACCGACCAAATAACTCAAGTATTAACTCAGCCTTACAGGTCGATGTTAGTGTAAAGAAGAAGCGTACTCCTTTTACACCCTCGGCAGCTGATTCCACATAGATGTCTACAAACCCTGTTCTATTAAACGCTTATACAAGTAGAGCCCCCCCAACAGAGTGGAGAGGGTGTCAGCAGTAAGTTTGTGTTGACGTCACTGATTAATTTGCCCTTCCTCTGATCCGTCAGAACAATAACACCCAAAAAACTGATCCTGTCTGTGGAGCATACGCCTTCACTCGGTCAGCATTTGCTCAATAATCCATCAGTATTGCTAATGGCAAAAAACAAACAAACAGGAGTGGATCTAAAACAGAGATGACACGTGAATGGAATATTTGCATGTCTTCTGTGTTTTGTACCCACTCCTACTAAATCATAAGCCATTTCTGATGGAACCATACAGGCCTTACAGCTGCTACACAGACAGGATCCATTATGCGTCTCATTTTTCCTTCCTTTTGACAAATCAGAAAAAAGGTAAAATAAATGATGATCTCAGTCAGGCCGAAAGCCAAAATAGTGGACCAGTCATGAAATGGGGAGGGTGGGAACAGCATGAGGAAACCACAGAGTAGCCCAATGACAGGGTCTGGAGGTGGAAGCAGTATGAGAAGGCCACCGAGTGGCACAATGAAAGAGTCTGGAGTTGGCAGCAGTATGAGGAGGCCACCAAGTGGCACAATTACAGAGTCTGGAGGTGGCGGATGCAGCAGCAGCATCATGAGAAGGCCACCGAGTGGCACAATGACAGAGTTTGTAGATGGCAGCAGTATGATGAGGCCAGCGAGTGACAAGGCGACATAGTGTGGATATGGCAGCAGCATGAGGAGACCACAGAGTGGCAAGGTGACATAGTCTGCAGATGGCAGTAGCAGCAGCATCAGGAGGATACCTTAGAGTGGCAAAGTGACATAGTGTGGAGCTGGCAGCAGGATCCCACAGAGTGGCAAGGTGACATAGTGTGGAGATGGTGGCAGCAGCATGAGGAGACCACAGAGTGGCAAAAGGAAATATTGTGGAGATGGCAGCAGCAGGAGGAGACCACAGAGTGGCAAGGTGACATATTGTGTAGATGGCAGCAGCAGGAGGAGACCACAGAGTGGCAAGGTGACATAGTTTGGAGATGGCAGCAGCAGCATGTGGAGACCAGAGAGTGGCAAGTTGACATAGTTTGTAGATGGCAGCAGCTTGAGGAGACCACAGATCTAATGGGAGGCAAGTTGAATCCCACACACTCTCACCCTGCTGAGTTTAAAAGGTTAACTGCTGAGTACAAAGTATTAATAGTGGGATGAGACTTATTACAAAGTAAAGGAACCGGGTGCCCCCATGTGGGACAGAACTTACCGAGTTGCCAGAAGGACAGATGAGTAGAAGAAAATATCAGGGAATAGCAGGCTACAGAATGGTGTGTACACACCTTGGTATGAGCTGCTGCCCACAGGGAGAGAGCAACTCCCTTAAAAAGCCCGAGCCCCGGAAGTGATTGCCGGGGGCGGAATTGAAATAGGCTATGGGACGCCTCCAAGTCTTTAAACCAGAGGTAAAATTCACCATTGGATTTAGGCTGGGAGGCTACGACAACACCCACCAGCACACCAGCAGACTAGAGTGCCGCACCTTTCCTATATAATTGGTATTCCTTGACGAAGCCACCTGTCCGCGATGTTAAGTCTGACTTTCTCACTTTCTCTTACAACGAAGAGGAGACAGCATCGATCCTATCTCAAGTCACCCTTCCAAGTGAATTCCTACAGACCTCAGCGTCTGAATACAGAGCTCGCGATTATAAAAGGGAATCAAGAAAACTCCTAAATTACGAGCTTCACTGTGTCACCTTGGTGGAATACATAAAAGTACAACGGATTCCAAGAGGTCTTCGACACAACCGACAATCTTTAAGGAAGATTCTACCTTCTGTGAGCAGTTCAAACTAATTCTTAACAAGTGCTCCCTGGATCTGATGACCCTGACTATAGCACATTTACGGAAATTTATCAAGATGGTTAAATAGTCTATCCAGACAGCTGAACACCAATTGAGGGCTACCTTGTCACCGGAGGACTTCTCACAGTTACAAGAACAGACATCATCCACCCTTGCGAACATGGCAATAAACACTTTTAGCATAAATAACACCAAATGTGAACTGCGTCTATTTTTCTCGTATTGGAGTGAAATATGGCAAGGAATGCTTTTAGAGCAAATAACAACAAATTTGAACTGCGTCTATTTTTCTCGTATTGTAGTGAAATATAACAATAAACGCTTTTAGCACAAATAACACCAAATGTGAACTGCGTCTATTTTTCTCGTATTGGAGTGAAATATAACAATAAATGCTTTTAGCGCAAATGACAGCAAATATGAACTTAGTCTATTTTTCTCTAGAAATATGGCAATAGACGCTTTTAGCACAAATAACAACAAAAGTGACCTCCGTAAATATTTCTCGTATTGGAGTGAAATATGGCAAGAAATGCTTTTAGCGCAAATAACACCAAATATGAACTGTCTGTTTTTCTCTTTTTCTCTAGAAATATGTCAAGAAATGCTTTTAGCGCAAATAACACCAAATATGAACTGCGTCTATTTTTCACGCATTGTAGTGAAATTTAACAAAAAAGGCGTTTAGCGCAAATAACACCAAATGTGAACTGCGTCTATTTTTCTCCTATTGGAGTGAAATATGACAAGAAATACTTTTAGCGCAAAAAACACCAAATATGAACTGCCTATTTTTCTATTTTTCTCAAGAAATATGGCAATAAACACTTTTAGCACAAATAACAACAAAAGTGACCTCCGTAAACATTTCTCGTATTGGAGTGAAATATGGCAAGAAATATTTTTAGCGCAAATAACACCAAATATGAACTAAGTCTGTTTTTCTCTTTTTCTCTAGAAATATGGCAAGATACGCTTTTAGCGCAAAAAACACCAAATGTGAACTGCGTCTATTTTTCTCATATTGTAGTGAAATATAACAATAAACGCTTTTAGCGCAAATAACACCAAATGTGAACTGCGTCAATTTTTCTCGTATTGTAGTGAAATATGACAAGAAACGCTTTTAGGGCA
The DNA here is from genome assembly GCF_014858855.1 of Bufo gargarizans. Classification (NCBI taxonomy): domain Eukaryota; kingdom Metazoa; phylum Chordata; class Amphibia; order Anura; family Bufonidae; genus Bufo; species Bufo gargarizans. The sequence continues at coordinate 609,405,417 of NC_058082.1, forward strand.
AATAACAGCAAATATGAACTTAGTCTATTTTTCTCTTTTTCTCTAGAAATATGGCAATAAACGCTTTTAGCACAAATAACAACAAAAGTGACCTCCGTAAATATTTCTCCCAATGTATTTAAATAGGCCACTAAATGATATCAGCGCAGTTAACAGCAAAAGTGACCTGCGTATATATTTATCTTTTTCCACTGATAACAGCAACTAAAGGCCTTTCAACATAGCACTTGTACCCCAATAACTAATTGCTGGAATGACAGAGCTGTATTATGAGACTATCTGGATCCCCTAGTAATGTTTCCCTGCACTGGTAAATCGCTTTTTTTTCACAATGAGGATTTTCCTATGACTCTCCCTAGCATCTGCACACATCTCTCCCTGACTGTGAAATCCTTTCCCTGCACTAGTAAATCGCTTCTTTCCTTTTTTTTTTTAACAATTAGTTTTTCTTTCACTCTGCCTAGCGCCTGCATACATGTCTGTCCCTGAACAAAGTATGATAGTGAATAAGATGGTCGCTGTATTTATAGGGCTGTGACATCACTGGGCGGGCTGGCTGGCTGCTGATTGGCTGCATGCATGGCATTATGGGTCATCCGGCCTTCCCAGAGATTCTTGCCCCAGGTCAACACATGTGTAGCCGCCATTTTAGCTGCCATTGTAGCCGACTAGTCGCCATGTTAGGAAAAATTGTGATTCGTTTCCACGAAGCGAGAGGAAATTTACATTAGTTCAGAAACAAATTTTTCCAGAAATTCGGAACGATTCGCTCATCCCTAGTTGGTGGTGAAGTGGTGCTGTTCCGCAGAGCTACTCACCCGTGTGTGCTTCAGCTGAAACTCCACTACTGCCTGCTGCTGCTAGCACAGTCACTCCAGCATGTGCAAGGTGGAGTTCCACCTTGTGAGTACGTCGCATGAGAGGCGGTGAGTGGTAAGGCCGAAGTTACTTGCAGAGCAGACAGGCGAGCAGCAGCAGGGGGAGAATGCTGAAAGCGCTAACAGATGGCCCACACTTTCTGCAGCAGCTCTGACATATCGGGGTAATTTTTTAGGAACCTCTGCACCACCAAATTCAGCACATGCGCCAGCCAAGGGATGTGTGGCAAACCGGCTAGCCTGGAGATTTAGCCCATTATTGCACACCACCAGGCCAGGCTTGAGGCTCAGCGGCACCAACTACTCATCTGTCCGTTGTTCCAGGCCCACAGCTCCTGCTCGGTGTGGGGTTTTTCCCCCGAATAGATGAGTTTCAAAACTGCCTGCTGTCGTTTCCCCCTGGCTGTGCTGAAGTTGGTGGTGAAGGTGTTATGCTGACCAGATGAGGAGGCGGTAGAGGAGGAAGGGGAGTAGGAGGAGGAGGCAACAGGAGGAAATGAGAAATGTCCTGCAATCCTCAGTGGCGGAAGGACATGCTCCAAACTGCAATCCGCCTCAGGCCCAGACGCCACTGCATTTACCCAGTGTGCAGTTAGAGAGATATATAACGTCCCTGCCTATGCTTCCTGGTCCACATATTGGTAGTTATGTGGACCTTGCCACAGATGGTGTTGTGCAGTGCACACCTGATTTTGTCTGTCACTTAGTTGTTCAGGGTAGGGATGGCTCGCCTGGAAAAGTAATGGCGGCTTGGAACCACATTCTGTGGGACAACCACCGCTATAAGGTTTTTAAAAGTTTCTGTATCCACTAGACGGAATGACAGCATTTCAAAGGCCAGGAATTTTGAAATGCTGGCATTCAGGGCCAGGGATCAGGGGTGGGTAGGGGGGTACTTCTTCTTTCTCTCCAGTGTTTGGGGGATGGACAGCTGAACTCTTCCATGGAACAGTGTGGACATGCTGGGTGACGGTGGTGGAGGTGGTGTAGCTGCCACATCCTCTTTTTGCAGGGTGGCCGGTGCCACTGTCACTCCAGAGGGGGAGAAAGAGGCGGAGACCACAGCAGAACAGGGAGCAAGAGAAGCCTGAGATCTCTTGTGGTTTTTCAGGTGTGTACTTCACTGCAGCTTGTGCTTTGCATTTAGGCAGACAGACATTAAAAGCCCATTTTCGCTAGGACTACCGAGATTGATAATCTAAAGCACAGGCACCTTTCACCTGTGGAGGGCACTTAGATACACACAAGTTGCCAGACATAGACTGGAACAAATCTGGATTCATGCATTGGCCCCCTAAGAGTCAGCAGGAGGGCTTTCTCTCTCAGTTGAGACAGGAAGAGGAACCTTGGGAGCAGGAGCAGTCTGAGCCCTGCAGAGGAAGCATGTGTAGTGTCTGCTCCTGGGCTCGCTCCCAGCAGCAGAGGAACAAGAAGTCAACCAGAACAGAGTGGGGCCTGGTGAGTGATTGACACCCGTTCCTGCCCGGAGAAGCTGGGCAGCTGTGGGCATGGACAACACTCAGCTCCTCCTGCTCTATAACATTCTAAGGCCTCATGCACACGAACGTATTTTTTAACGTCCCGCAAAACGTGGTTCCGTTGTACCGTGATCCGTGCCCGTTTTTTCTTCCGTGGGTCTGCCGTGATTTTTGGAGGATCCACGGACATGAAAGATGAAAAAAAAATCTAAGTCAAGTTTGCCATTGAAATGATAGGAAAAAACGGACACGGATCACGGACACGGATCACGGACACGGATGACAATCTTGTGTGCATCCGTGATTTTCACGAACCCATTGACTTGAATGGGCCCGTGAACCGTTAGCCGTGAAAAAAATAGGACAGGTTATATTTTTTTCACGGCCTCGAAACACGGGTCACGGGCGCGGTGTAAAAACGGTGCACAAGCCGAGTTTTCAACGGCCCCATTGAAAGTCAATGGAGCCGCAGAAAAAAAACGTCTAATGGCACAACGGCCACGGGTGCACACAACGGTCGTGTGCATGAGGCCTCATACATAGTAATGTTTTCTGTATGAATTTATTGTATCTTCCTAATCTATAGTATTAATCAACTTCCATCCTTTTTACATTTATGATTGGGACCATGATCTACTACAGTATATCAAAATAATTAGTAAGTCTAAAAAATAAAAACCTTGCAGTGATGAAGTGAACAAACAGGATGGAAGGACTTCCAGCGATATGACAATTCAGATTTGTCTGGGATGCCAACACCAGTAGGAGCTCTCACATGCTCTGAAAAACCCACTGAGACATGTTAAGTGTAGCCAAGTTGTTTTAAGATTTCATTCCTTATTTTTACAGCACATATTTAATATACCACATTATTATTTAATGGTAGGATACATTTCAATGGACATAAAGATTAGATTCCTGGCATATATTTATTTTTTACCATTATGAAGCTCTGTTTTCAGCTTTACTGAATTTAACATCATAGAAGAATGGAACTTGTGACCAGCAGGACACGTCAGAACAAATGCCAAGTTGTGACTACAACATGTGAAGCGCCTGTCGGGGCTCTGCCTGTTGACAGATGGACAATTCATGAAGAATGAATTCACTGTTATTGAGACCTTGATCTTAATAAAGTAAAACGGGACAGATAAAGCGGAACTAAAGAAAAATAAGGAAGGTGTGTGTGTCATGTAAGTAAATTATTAAACATAATAATAGTAATAATAATGATGATGAGGATGCTGTACTAATAATAAATAAATGGATGGTAATACACTGCAATCTATCAAATGAAGCTTATTTAGAATAGTAGTTCACTGAACGCAGCCATTATCAGAGCAACCCTAAAAGTTGGAAAGATAAGTCACCAAACTTTTTATATGATTCAGTTACTGTAGCTTCAACCTGCCGCCCTTCAACTGCTATGACTAGAGATGAGCGAATCGAAGTTGACGAAGTCGATCTGAATTTCAGGAAAAATTCGATTCACACCGAATCCGAATTTCCTGGCGCTTGAATCACATTTTTTCCTAAAATGGCTGCTGCACATGATAGGACGTAGAACAAGGAACTCTGGGAATGAGGGATCACCCACAAGGCCATGCATGCAGCCAATCAGCAGCCAGCCAGCCCTGTGATGTATAGACTTTGCTGAATAGAAGTTCAGGGAAAGATCATTAGAAGTGTAGGGAAAGGATAGGGAAGAATTATTCCACACTATAAAAGGAGAACAGGGTCCAATAGGGGAGTGTACAGCCTGGGTAATAGGAACAATCCTATTACACCTTGATGTACTGACTGGGGATCCAAACTGCCATTATACTGCTGCTTTTAGGTTTGCAATACCTCTGTCATTCCAGCAAACCTTTCTTGTTATTGGGGTGCAAGTATTCTGTGATACAGCCATTAACAGGGTGTATTACTAGGAGATATTTCTACATCTTATTAGCCTTTTTTGTCATGTATAAGTGGAAAAAAATAAGTGCTTATTTGCCGTTCAGCGGTGCAGTTATATGTTCTAAAGCTTTTTTTGGTGTGTATTAGTGGGAAAAAAAGGGGTTTATTAGCCGTTGTGAGGTAAAGTGACAAAATTACAGCCTTTTTTGGCGTGTATTAGTGGGAAAATAAAGTATCATTTGCCGTTCAGCAGTGCAGTTATATGTTCTGAATCCTTTTTTGGGGTGTATTAGTGGAAAAAAATAAGGGCTTATTTGCTGTTGTGTGGTGAAGTAAGAAAATTACAGCCTTTTTTGGCGTGTATTAGTGGAAAACAAAAGTATTATTTGCAGTTCAGTGGTGTAGTTATATGTTCTAAAGCCTTTTTGGGGTGCATTAGTGGAAAAAAAAAGGGCTTATTAGCTGTTCAACTGTGTAGTTATATGTTTTAAAGCCTTTTTGGCGTGTGTTAGGCCTCATGCACACGACCGTTGTGTGCATCCGTGGCCGTTGTGCCGTTTTCTGTTTTTTTTCGCGGACCCATTGACTTTCAATGGGTCCGTGGAAAAATCGGAAAATGCACCGTTTTGCAGCCGAGGCCGTGATCCGTGTATCCTGTCCGTCAAAAAAATATGACCTGTCCTATTTTTTTGACGGACAACGGTTCACGGACCCATTCAAGTCAATTGGTCCGTGAAAGAACACGGATGCACACAAGATTGGCATCCGTGTCCGTGATCCGTGGCCGTAGGTTGCTTTCATACAGACGGATCCGAAGATCCGTCTGCATAAAATCTTTTTCTGATCTAAGTTTTCACTTCGTGAAAACTCATTTCCGACAGTATATTCTAACACAGAAGCGTTCCCATGGTGATGGGGACGCTTCTAGTTAGAATACACAGCAAACTTGGTACAAGACTGCCCCCTGCTGCCTGGCACCACCCGATCTCTTACAGGGGGATATGATAGCACAATTACCCTCTTCAGGTGCGGCACCTAAAGGGGTTAATTGTACTATCATATTCTCCTGTAAGAGATCAGGGCTGCCAGGCAGCAGGGGGCAGACCCCCCCTCCCCAGTTTGAATATCGTTGGTGGCACAGTGTGCGCCCACCATCGCCCCCCCCCTTCCTCCGTCTATAGTTAAAAATCGTTGGTGGCACAGTGTGTGCCCACCATCGCCCCCCCCCTTCCTCCCTCTATAGTTAAAAATTGTTGGTGGCACAGTGTGTGCCCACCATCGCCCCCCCTTCCTCCCTCTATAGTTAAAAATCGTTGGTGGCACAGTGTGTGCCCACCATCGCCCCACCCCCTTCCTCCCTCTATAGTTAAAAATCGTTGGTGGCACAGTGTGTGCCCACCATCGCCCCCCCCTTCCTCCCTCTATAGTTAAAAATCGTTGGTGGCACAGTGTGCGCCCACCATCGCCCCCCCCTCTCTCTATAGTAGTAACAACCATTGGTGGCAGTGTGCGGCCTCCCATCTGCCCCCCCCCCCCCCGATCATTGGTGGCAGCGGAGTTCCGATCGGAGTCCAAGTTTAATCGCTGGGGCTCCGATCGGTAACCATGGCAACCAGGAAGCTACTGCATCCCTGGTTGCCATGGTTACTTAGCAATAGTACAATTGTAGAAGATTCATACTTACCTGCTTGCTGCTGCGATGTCTGTGACCGGCCGGGAGCTCCTCCTACTGGTAAGTGACAGTTCTTTAGCAATGCACCGCACAGACCTTTCACTTACCAGTAGGTGGAGCTCCCGGCCGGTCACAGACATCGCAGCAGCCAGGAAGCTCCTCCGCTCTCCTCCCTCCCCAGATCCTGCTCAAAGCCTGTGGTTCCCCCCACCATCTGTCACCCGCCCGTGGCCTGCTGCCCCCTTTCGTCATCCTCACCCAGCTCTGAATCCTCCTTCTGCAAATGGCAGGGGGAGGAGCCGGAGCATCTCCTCTCCTACATAGCACCTCATACCTCTTACATCCAGTGATGTCACCTTTGTTGTAGACGTTCTCTTTCTTTATCTTCTCCATTCAGACCAGACCGCCATGATGATTTTTCTGCCATCTCCCGTCTCTGCAAAGATTGAGAAACAGACATTAGTTTCCCACATTTCCATCATCTTCACATCTTCTGAATACCCTTTCCTGCCACCCCCAATACTATACTGCAGAAACAGTCCCCCCTGGAAATACTACTACCACACAGATAGTGCCCCCAATCCTGTGCCCGCTGTGCCCCCAATACTATACTGCAGAAACAGTACCCCTGGGAATACTACTACCACACAGATAGTGCCCCCTTAAACAATTATTGGCACACAGTGCTCTAAAAAATAACTGCGCCCAGACACTAATAATATAAAGATAATGTCCCCCAAAAATAATTGTGCTAAGTTGATACTAGGCCAGGGTGCCCCCAAAGTAACAGTGCTCCCCAAAATACCACCAATAGAAATAATTCTCTGCCAGAGCACACTTAGTAGTAATAATGACCTTTTAGAGCCCTAGTATCATGTTCCTCATAGCCCCCCAGTAGTAGTAAAGCTCCCCATAATATCCCTACATGAAATACCCCTGCTTAGTGCCCGCAGTTGAGCTAATGTCTCCATAATGTATGCCAGTATAAAATACCCCTATATAGTGCCCCAGTAAATGCCCTCATAGTGCTCCTCTCCCCCTTCCCCATAATGTCCCTGTGAGGAATATGGATTAATATTTACTGTCAGCCATGTCCTCACACCCCCATCTGCTGACAGATAGCTCCACAGGAGGGCCCTGGTTCGAAGCCCCAGCCCTGATTGTAATTTGATGCACCTCTTGGCATGTTCAGTGTACATGCAAAATAAGTTTCCCCCCCCCCAGCTATCTGAGTGTCAGTTGGACAGGAAGAAACCCCCCAGGGTGTCCAAGCTTCAAGGAGAAGGTCACACCTCCATGCACCAGTTTGGAGCCAACTGAATCCTGCAGGAAAATCCCCAGCATGGGGTATCCGCCCTTGCCCAGGATCAATGAGACCTCCCAGACATGTTGGCACCTACCTTTCATAAGGAATTATGAATCGCCTGGCCATCGCAGGCGCAAACCGGATACAAATTTGTGTCCCGGTGGCCACGAGGTACGTTCCCATGGTCTTTGTTTACTGGGACAAGGTCGGGGTAGGGAGATATCCATATCTCCCCATATAAACCACATAACGGTACCAGGTTTGGGCTCTACTTGTAGCCGAAACCCAGGCAGGTCCATTGGTCCCAGAACCATCTCCCTGTGACCCTCTGGTCTGGAGCTATGAACCCTAAAGGGTTTTGTGGGTCATTTGCTGCCAGCCCAGAAGAGGGGGAGTGGACCCCTCCCTGAGGCCGGGAGGGGAGGGGCTGGCTACAGGTTAAAAGTCTAGTGCCAGCAAGTAGGAGGGTCTTTTCTCTGAAGAGGGGTCACATCCTACACATGTGTTTAGAGGGACCCAGGAAATAGCTGAGCTCACGGCCCTTCATGTGGACTCCAGCAAAGAACATCTCAAAGGAACTTTCATCATACTTGGTAACTGACTTTTACACTGCCTAACTCCTAACTATTGTCTGTGTATATTGTGTTAAATCTAGTGTGCCCATACGGCGATTAAATCTATAATTTAATCTTGTGCTATCTTGTATCTCGATCACGAATCCCCACGTCCGTGTTTTGGCCTAGTTATAAGCTACCGCGGGTTGGTTTCTGACCCTATATAATCCCGTTAGCGGACCGGGCTTATATCAAACGAGAAGCTGGTGGCAGTTACCCGGGCTGAGGGCGTGCTGTTTTTACTGCGGCAGAGAAAAGGCTCTCTCAGCTTGTTGCCTCTCTGTGCCCACGTGGACAGGGTGTGTGTGTGTAAACTATACCAGCCTGACCTTACGTGCTCCTCTGGAGGGCGTAACTTCACGTTTTTGGTAAACTCTTTGATCATACTAGGTCTCGTGAGCTCGACGTGGTTGACGTCAAGTGGACACGAGGTGTGGTATTCATCACAGTCCCCCATAATATGCCAGTAAAAAATGCCCCTTCTTAGTGCCCCAGCAGATGCCCCTATAGTGCTCCTCTCCCCCACAATGTGCAAGTAAAAAAATGCCCCTTCTTAGTGCCACCATATGCCCCAATAGTGCTCCACTTCCCCATAGTGCCCCCAAATAATGCCCCATAGTGCCGTTCTCCCCTATAGTGCCTCCCATAATGTGCCAGTAAAAAATGCCCCCTTAGTGCCACCAAATGCCATAGTTCCCCCCATAATGTTCCAATACAAAAGGCCCCTTTAGAGCCCCCACTTCCCCATAGTGCCCCCAAATAATGCCCCTATAGTAACACCAGATGCCCCATACTTCTGCTCTCCCCTAAAGTACCCCCCAGAATGTGCCAATAATTAAAAAAAGCCACTTTAGAGCCCCAAGATACCCTCATAGTGCTCCTCTCCCCCATGGTGCCCCCATAATGTGCCAGTAAGAAATGCCCCCATAGTGCCAACCCCTCCAATAGTGCCAGCTCCCCCCATAGTGCCAGCTCTCCCCCCATAGTGCCAGCTCTCCCCATAGTGCCAGCCCCCCCATAGTGCTAGCTCCCCCATAGTGCCAGCCCCCCTATAGTGCCTGCCCCCCTATAGTGCCAGCTCCCCCTATAGTGCAAGCCCCCCATAGTGCCAGATCCTCCCCAATAGTGCCAGATCCCCCCATAGTGTCAGCCCCCTTATAGTGCCAGCCCCCCCATAGTGCTAGCTTCCCCATAGTGCCAGCCCCCCCATAGTGCTAGCTCCCCCATAGTGCCAGCCCCCCCTATAGTGCAAGCCCCCCATAGTTCCAGATCCCCCCCAATAGTGCCAGATACCCCCCATAGTGCCAGCTCCCTCATAGCCATAGTGCAAGCTCCCCCCGCAAAGAAAAAACCCCAAAAACACTAATACTTACCTCCATCAGCAGCGATGCAGGCCTCTTCCGGCCTGTGTCCCTGCTGTGTGCCGCCCGACTCAGGCGGCACAATGATAATGATGTCATCGCGCTGCCTGAGCCGGCCTCTGATAGGCTGCAGGCATTAGTGCCTGCGGCCTATCAGAAGAACAGGGGAGTGACACGCCTCTCCCTGAGTCCCTCCCCTGCCCCACAGTACACAGCCCCCCCCCACGCCGACACAATTATATCCAGGGCCGCCCCGCCTGTGGTGATCGGTGGTGCGGCCCTGAAGAATAAAAAATAAAAATCATTTTTATTAAAGATGGGCGGCCATTTTTTTTAGGGCGGCCTGGGGGGCAATTGCCTGCCTGCCCCCCGGCCCAGCCCGCCCCTGCCTTCATCAAGAAATTTAATCTGGTCTTTCTCTACAACAACTTAAAATTGGAACCATGGTGACCGACAACGGGAAGAACATGGTGTTGGAGATGAGTCATAAAGGGCTGAGCCATGTGCCCTGCATGGCGCACGTGTTCAATTTAGTTGTCAAGAGGTTCCTGTTTCTACAGCGGCAGAATGCTATCCCCCAAAATAGGCTGATATGCAACGTTTCCACCCGTTGGAATTCCACTTTCCATATGTTGGACAGACTATACGAACAGAGAAAGGCCATAAACGATTTCTTGAATGAACCAAGCGGACAGGAGTACGCCCCTGTGTAACTTTGATGGCAGCCAGTGGCAGTTCATATATGACACTTGCCATTTGCTCAGGCCCTTTGAGGATCCCACGTTATTTGTCAGTCGCCAGGACTATGGGATGAACAACGTCATTCCACTGCTTCACATCCTGGAAAAGATGCTGGTAAATCTGGCTGGTTAGGGGACTGGAGACGTGGTGCCTACATCTCACGGCCACATGAGCCCTGTGGGGGCTAAACTGGAAGAGGAGGAGGAAATTGAGCACAATCAATGTGTAGCGAAATGATGGAGATGATGATGGAGATGGAGGCAGGGAGTCCCTCTGAGTCACTTGCGCGAATGCCCCGCTGCATTCTCTCTTGCTTGGGTAGTGAGAGCCGAATTGCCACCATTCGGCAGAGGGATGACTTCTGGCTCTCCACCATGTTGGCACCTTCTACTGGTCCAAAATGGGGTCTATTTTACACCTGCTGATAGAGAGGACAAAGTGAACTACTATAGAGACATCTTATGCAGTCAGTTGGCCACTGCCTATCTGCTCCATCGTCCATCCTCTCGCAGGTCTGACCGGTCCCTCTGCGCTCTCATTTCATTGCCATGGCTGCTGTGGCAGAGTGGGATGGGGGGTAGGAGCAGTACCAGCTCCATGATCAGAAGCTTGAGTCTAGAGTCGATGATGAGCAGCTTTCTTAACCCGCCTAGTGAAGAAGCTACTCACCAGAAGCAGCATCTAGACCTGGGCCAGAACCTGAACCAGTAGGTGGTGGCATACTTGGACATCACCTTGCCACCCCACATTGAAGATCCGCTGGACTACTGCGCAGCCAAACTGGATTTTTGGACGCAACTGGCCGAGTTTGCCCTGGAAGAGCTGTCCTGCCCGGCCAGTAGTGTGGCATCAGAGAAGGTGTTTAGTGTGGCAGGGGCCATAGTTACCCCAAGGAGATCTTGTCTGTCCACCCAAAATGTGGAGAGACTGATATTTTTTAAAATGAATCAGGCATGGATCAGCCAGGATTTCCACCCACCCATGCCTGATGCATCAGATTAGATCATCCATGTTGCCTCACCTAAACCTTGACAAAAGAGACCGGTTTCTTCTGGCTACTATTCTGATGCCACACATCTGATGCCAAGTGCTCCTTCTTACACACACCATCGTCAGCTTGTAATGGTATTGCCACCCACCTCCCCACTCTGTCATCGGGTCACTCTGTGGTCTCCTGATGCTGCTGCCACCTCACCACTCAGGTGTCCTCATGCTGCTGCTGCTGCCACCTCCACACTATATCACCTTGCCACTCTTTGGCCTCCTCATGCTGCTGCTGCCACCTCCACACTATATCACCTTGCCAGTCTGTGGCATCCTCATGCTGCTGCTGCCACCTCCATATTATGTCACCTTGCCACTCTGTGGTCTCCTCATGCTGCTGCCACCTCCACACTCTGTCATTGTGCCACTCTGTGGTCTTCTCATTTTGCTGCTGCTGCCACCTCCACACTATGTCATCTTGTCAGTTTGTGGCCTCCTCATGCTGCTGCTACCTCCACACTATGTCACCTTGCCACTCTGTGGTCTCCTCATGCTGCTGCTAAATCAACACTATGTCACTGGGTCACTCTGTGGCCTCCTCATGCTGCTGCTGCCACTTCCACATTATGTCACCTTGCCAGTCTGTGGGCTCCTCATGCTGCTGCTAACCTAACACTATGTCACTGGGACACTCTGTGGCTTCCTTATGCTGCTGCCACCTCAACACTATGTAAATGGGCCACTCTGTGATATGTTCATGCTGCTGCTGCTGACACTTACCCACTATGTCACTGGGCCACTCTGTGGTCTCCTTATGCTGCTGCTACCTCAACACTGTGTCATTGGGCCACTCTGTGGACTTCTCAAGCTGTTCTCCAACCCTCACCACTCCATGACTCAGCCACTATTTTGCCTTTTTGACCAGGTTGACATCATCATTTATTTGACCCTTCTTCTGATCTGTCAGAAGGAAAGAAAAATTAGACGCACAATGGATCCTGATGGATTACTGACCAAATGCTGACTGAGTGAAGGCGGATGCTCAACAGACAGGATCTGTTTTTTGGGGGTTATTGTTCTGACGGATCAGAGGAAGCTCAAAATAATCAGTGACATCAACACAAACTTACTGCTGACACCCTCTCCACTCTGTCAGGGGGCTCTACTTGGGGCTCTACTTGTATAAGCGTTTAATAGAACAGGTTCTGTAGACATCTATGTGGAATCATCTGACGACGGTGTAAAAGAAGTGTGCTCTTTCATGCTACAGTAGGATCTTGGGCCTCTGCACAGTTCTTTATACCTGGCGCTAACATCGACCTGTAAGGATGAGTTCACACTTGAGTTATTTGGTCAGTTTTGGCTCCATAACTGCCCAAATAAGTGAAGTGTGCAGTGATTCTAAGAGCGACGCCTGCCATGTGCGTGTCATACTGACACAGTATTGTTTCACTACCACAGCAGACTACCTATGCATGTTACTGCAAGGCACAGTGTTCTACAGTGTTCTACAGCACTATACAGGCTCTCTGCAGGCAGGAAATAGCAGTTTTTTTACGTGATTTGCAGCAAATAAATTTGGATCTAATCTTTTCGGAAAATTCGGCGAACCGGTCAAATCAAATTTTTTTTAAATTCGCCCATCTCTGGCTATGAATGTATTCGTCAGTTTCATCAAAATGAAGATAACAAAATATTCTCCATCTTCGTTTTAGCTCGATATTCGTCAACTTCGCTAATTCTAGCAATCAAATAGGAAAGTTGACTATAGAGACAGCTGTGTTTAACTCGCTATGCGATTATATTACTTAGCTTTTTTTTTATAAATAGAATAATTATAATAATTATCAAGTATTATAATTATTCTATTTATTTAAAAAAAAAGCTAAGTAATATAATCGCATAGCGAGTTAAACACAGCTGTCTCTATAGTCAACTTTCCTATTTGATTGCTAGAATTAGCGAAGTTGACGAATATGGAGCTAAAACGAAGATGGAGAATATTTCGTTATCTTCGTTTTGAGGAATATGCGAATACATTCATATATTCGTCATCTTCGCTAATTCTACCAAGCCAACCATAGTAAACCAGGTTTAAGTTGAAATCGCAATGCTGTTACTTCAAGTTATATTAATCGCATTGCAATTTCAACTTAGCACTGCTATATTCCATATTTGTTAACTTCGTTAATTCTAGCAAGCTGACCCATTAGAAACCCAGGTCTAAGTTGAAATCGCAATGCGATTACTTCAAAATATATTAATCGCATTGCGATTTCAACTTAATTCTCACATCCGACAGTACATTCTAGTATGGAGGCGTTCCCATGGTGATGCTCCATGAGCACAGAAGTCGGCAGAAGTGGCAACGGGCACTGACTGGAGCAGCCAGGAAGCCAGGAATCCTCAGAACAGGTGAGAACTACTTTTGGGAAGTGGGAAAAAAAGATATAACAATAAAAATAAAAAAAATTAAGAATATTGAAAATAACTAATTTATAGCGCTATATTCAAAATATTCGCGAATTAGCGAAGTGCCGATATTCGCTAAAAAAATTTGCTATTCGAATATTTGCGCTCAACACTAATTGTTATTATGACAACTCTTTTCCCCCAATTGTGCCCCACTAATAATAATGTCCATATAGTGCCTCCCACAATGATAATGCTCTCATTGTGTTGCGTTAATAATAATGCCCCTATTGTGTCCCCATTATTACCTCTTAATATTCACCTGAGACATGTTCCACGCCACGTTCTGCAGTACAGGCAACAGGCCTCTTTTGGCCTGTGGCCTAGGACTCCTGCATCCCTTTGCAGGTTGTTGCCATGACACCACCACTGCCTGTGCCCTTCTGCTGCCTCATAGGCATCAAACCTAGTACCCTAAGGCCTATGTGAGATAAATGTGGAACAAGGAGTCATCAGCTCACCTGCTCTGATGAAGTATTCAACTGAATCACTGTCCTGAGAACGGTGATACAGTTGAATTCAATAGGGCAGCTGTGGCCACCAGTAGGGTAAGTACCTGTTAACCTCAGATCTTTGGGTACCTGGTCAGCGGCCATGAGGAGGGCTAGAGCGGCCCCAGGGCAGTGGCCCACAGGGAATCTTCCCGATAATGTCTACGGCCAGGCTAGTTTAAATTTTATATGCAAAAATATACCTGTCAGCCATGTTTAATAATAATTAAAATATTCTTTTAGCCATATATTAAACAAATTCAAACATTTTTAATGGGAAACGCAGGTCCCACTTACTAGCAGACAATGAAGTAATGCTATTACAAGCTGCTAAATGTAACAATAATCCTTCATCAACGCCAAGATTAATCAAATATTTCTCAGGCTTGGTATAATTCACCATTATAAAGCCTAAAAATGAGCTAATTTACTTTGTAGCTAATTTATTTTTATACAAATACATATACCGGTATATGGTCTCCAGTGTTATAGTATCCAGTATATAGGCTTCAATCAAGCGATTTCATCAAGTCTGGTTAGGAATGTATAATCAAAGACAGGAATTTTGTTTCAAAGTGTTTACTGAGGAAAAGATTTGCTTTAATTCAGGAAGAAATAACGTTCTTTATTCTAAAGCCAAGCTTCTAAGTCACAGGAATGTTATTTCTCTGATTATGTGGTAGCAAATGGAATGCATTATTATTACACAATGGGTATACATTTGGAACAGATAGACTCACCTTAAGTCACATCAGCCCCTGGCAAAGGCTTAACACCAAATTTGCAGATGGGGCAACTTTTATATATTTTCACCATGCATTGCTAAGGATACTTTGGTCAGCCTTTTTTTTATTGGAAATACTTTATTCACAATCAATTGTCATGGTCAAACATACGAAGTGCTGCAACATAGTGCAGGCCGAGAAGCAGCACTGAATAAATAATTTGTGTTGATCGCGAATATTCTATTGCGAATATCGGCACTTCGAGAATTTGCAAAGATGTAGAATATAGTGCTATATCTTCGTAATCGTGAATATTCTAGATTTTTTTTTCATCAGTAACCTCCCTTCTTGCTTGTGGGCCAATGAGAAGGCTGCAATGTCTTTGTCTGAGCTTAGCAACATCCCTAGCAACTAATAGGAAAGTTGCCTACCCCTTTACTATATAAGAAACTCCCCGGCAGCCATTTTCTGCCGTTTTTTTGCAGTTCTGAGAGAGAAATCAGTGTCATTGCTGTGCTCTGTGCTTTGCTGTGTCATCTGGATCCTTATCCAATTACATAAGATAGTTAGTTAGCTCATATATATAATACAGATAGTTGGTGGGAGATAGTCAGTGTAGGTTATATCCTGATATAGTGTAGCTGACAGGTTCCAGGGCAGGGTGTTAGGTAGTGTGATAGGAATTACTGTACTCCCAGTATGAGGAAACTTCTAGCAGCTTGAAAAATGTAGCAAAAGTGAGCCATGTCTGTATTGCCCCCACAATATGCTCATATTACAGATGTAGCAGGGTTAACACTCAAACTCTTAACTCAAATTTCTTAACTCATCTTGTTATCTTGAAACAAAAGCCATTAAAAAGCAATTGAAGGTGTTTGCTTAACGCATTTAGTTTAGATAACACGTCTCATAAAACATGTGTGTTAACTCCACTACATCTGTACATTGTCGATTTTTGCAATCAAGAAAATAATGACTGGAGATCACCAATTCTAGAATTTGTGAATTTATGGCGAATATTAGGGCAAAAATTTGTGAAATATTGTGAAAACGAATATTGCCCATGCTGCTCATTACTATAAATAATATCATTCACCATAGTATGGCCACACAATACACAGTATAGGCTAAGCTATACTATAAATCACACCACATGCCACACTAACATTCCTATTCACTCAAAATGAGCATCATACGACAACAAAGCAATAGACAGTGATGAGGAGTCAGAGTTGGGGAGAGGGGAAAGGGAAAGGAAATCACAAGCTCAAAGCTTTATTGAAGGACAGATTCAAAAGGGTAGAGGGGAAAAGAGAAGGTTGTTAGTCCTCTTGTTCATCGACGCCTGGTCTGTCTAGGATGGAATAGTCAGGTGGTGGATCAGCCTGCAACAGTGCAGGATGGACATGTTCTCCCTCCTCAGAATTGGGGCATTGCCTTGCCCTCAGAGCCATCCACAGCAGAGTGGCCATATCCAGTATTATATCCTTCCCATGCTTATGGGGCTCTTTGTACACAGCTTACTTCATTCTTCCATCTTAGTGCCCAAAACAAAGCAAAACATTGTCCTGGTGATGGCTCTGGAAATAGTGGCAAGAAGGGGCCACCCCTGTGTGATTTACTAGGAGCATAGGCAGAACATCATGGCACAGGACAAGTGCTTTTCCCTCACTGGTGAGCTATCCAAGGTTCCATAGTCCAATCCTTTGATTCACTTTGGCTAAGCGTTCTTCCGAAGACTTGAGGGTCGCACCTTCCTTCATAAAGCAGATTCCCATAATTTTTATGAAGTCCAGCTTGATTGTAAAATGGAAGGGGGAGAGGAAGACAGGTGACAGTCCCCAAAGATCATAGCTTCTAACTCCCCACAGTTGACCTCTGCCCAAAAACTCCTTGCAAGTCTGGATGAGTGCCATGTGAAAAACTGTAACATTATGCTATTTCAGTTGGCATGCCAGGAATAACTGGGAACAATGCAGGGTCTAATCTGCAAAGTTTATAGAGATTTATCCACATAGACTCAAGGCTGCATGTGGTTTGTCTACCAAATATTGTAGTAAGTGTCAGCATTTAGTTATTTTTGTGAAATCCATGTAATTACTGTAGATCGCTCACAGCCGTCTTCCAGCCTTGATCGACAGGAATAGCAAAAACTCTGATCCAGTCAGTTTAACTGTTTAGCACCACAATCAATGATACTGATCACCATGTTAAAATAAGGAGTCAGAATTCCATCAGTAAAATGTAACAATCCACTATGTCACGTAACAGATTTAGCTTGCCGATACTCCCAAGTGGATTATCTAAGCAGCTCCTTTCTCTTGATCCTTTAACCACTATATAGAGATCTGGACTCGACTGCAGGGGAACCACCAGGTCACTACCTCTTGAAGTAGTCTCTGTTCAAGTGACTGCTGACCCTAGGGGGCCAAGAGACAGCAGTACAGAGCACCAAGGGAATAGACAAAACCATAGCTAGGGACAGGCCTAGGTCAGGGCAGACAGATCAGAGTCAGTATGGATATTGGGCATAGGTCAGGTAAGGCAGACAAGGGTCAAATCCAAAAGTTAGGCAGAAGTCATACACAGGCAAATAAACTAACGGCAGACCTTTACAGGACACTGGAGTACTAGAATCTATTGTTCAGGCACCCACCCACAGGGTGACTAGTCATAGCATATGGAATATCAAGGTGTGGCCTTTAAAGACTTAGAAAAAGCACATATATGCACACTAAAGCCAGTTAGAGGCATTACTAGCAGGAAGCAAGCTTCAGCCTGTGTGGAGTAAGAACAGAATTACCCCAGCAACCGGGCAGGGAGAGAAGGACGCCAGCAGGATTTAACCACTGGAACCTTGAAGCAGGTGAGCAAGGTAGCAGCTGTCCGCACTGGGAGGAGTGGAGCGGCAGTGGCCATGGACCTCAGCCATAACACCCCAGTGTTGAGAATGCCACAGCTGAAGGATTTATACTGGAAAGCTAGAGCTCAACAAAAGTTTCTCAGGGCTGTCCTGCAATAATGCAGGTTACACCAATGCACAAGCTATATGACATATGATATTATATTACAATTAAAAAAGAAGTACATGTCCTAAAATATTAATGCTAAAAATGTTTAAAATAATTAGATACAAGTAAAGGGGTGGTCAGGGACTAAACTTCTCCTTTAAATTTTCTAGGCCATATAATTTACTAATGTAGCTGCGCTTCTCATACCTCCTAATACTGAAGTTTGGGGCACTGGTCATGTGCAGTCTATATTTCTGCTGATGTCACAACCAGGCCTCCCATCATGCCCTGTGACAGAATCCTTGGCCAAATGGTCGTGGTGTCAGTGCCATGTTACAGTGGAGTGGGCTGGGCAACACTCAACACTGACTAACATGCACTGCTCCACCGACCACTTGCATTAAGAAAAAAGCAGCAGGAAATGATGTAGTAGGCGGGGTATTCTGTAGAGGGTGAGGTGCTGCTACAAGAGGACATAGTTTTAAATTAGAGAGGCAAAGGTTTAAAAGTAATATCAGGAAGTATTACTTTACTGAGAGAGTAGTGGATGCATGGAATAGCCTTCCTGCAGAAGTGGTAGCTGCAAATACAGTGAATGAGTTTAAGCATGCACGGGATAGGCATAAGACCATCCTTCATATAAGATAGGGCCAGGGGCTATCCATAGTACTTAGTATATTGGGCAGACTAGATGGGCCAAATGGTTCTTATCTGCCGACACATTCTATGTTTCTATGTTTCTAGTGGATGTTCACAGTTCTGGCTGGCGGTGCACAGCACTATGTGTGTCAGCAGCTCAAAAATGCTCGAAAGACTCAGAAGCATTCTAAACAATTTGGCACATCGGGAGTACTGAAGTTGAAGAGATAAGACAAAATAAGTTAGGGTACAACATTATGTTCTGTAGGGGACTGCACTAGTCTTAAATAATCGGATTTTATGGTTCAGGACAACCCCTTTAATGATATCCATATACTGATATCCCCCTACAATAAAGTTACTTCACAAATTCAGCTAAACAAGGTAAAATACAAGCAAATATACAATTTCATGTGTTGTGCTATTATTAATAAAATGTATATAAAATACTAACTTAGATGTATCATATAATCACTTATTAAAAAATCATACCTTGTCCCACAAAAAGACAAGGCCTCAAACTGTTACATGGACAGAAAAATAAAGTTCATTATTTAAAATGTAAATCTGTTTTCCTTTAGTCCTGTCAGCAGAACAATGATGGGAAATTATCCCATGGTAATCCTTTAAAACCTACCTTTAGACTCCCTTGTGTTAATATTTATTTACAGACTAAGTTGGGAGACAGCCTTATGCTTCTGATGGCACAAAGGGAAAACAGATTTACATTCTAAATCATAAACATTCCTTAAAGCAGCACAATGATTGGAATGTAGCAAGCAGTTAGTAGATAGTCAGGAATAGATGCCTAATGTCACACACACACAGGGATAGTGCAGCCCTAAAACTTTCCAGACCCACTATCCCTACCTACTGCATGGTCACCCTAGGCAGTGACCCCACAACTGGGGGTCAGTCCCTAGGCTGTAATATGTGTGAGGGCTGCATACAAACAGGGAACAACAAACATACAAACACTACAAGAGTAATCGTATGGTAAAAAGGGTCAAATGCCAGTTGGATAATAAAGTACAAAAAAGCCAGATGCAAATGAGGAAACCAACATGTCAGAAAGTCAAAAACCAAGAGATCAATACAATACCAAATTGCCAGAAGCCAAAAACATAATCTCAATGCCAACCCAGAAATCCAAAATCCAAAGGAGTCTTAACTGACTTGGCCACTGCAAAGTCGCATCTCTTCACCCTCTGGGCTGTCTCCAAGTCCTCTGACTAGATAAAATAGATCTAAGACGAAAGAAGGAATAATGCACTCTGAAGTCAGTTGACCACCTCAAGGCACCCTATATATTCAACCTCTGGATTGTCTCCCAGTCCTTTTAATGGATTAGGTAGACCGCACAGGGCTGGTGCAAGGATTTTTGCCCCCCTAGGCAAAAGCAAATTTTGCCGCCCCCTTGACTCCGTCCATTGACCACGTCCTTTGACCCGCCCCTTTTTGTCGGCCACCTATTTAATGATTGTTGCATGCAACATTTTACTTGACCAGCTCATTTTAGATATTCTACAGCAGTCCCGTTACAATCCCCCCTCCCCCAATCAGCCTTTTGATCAAATAATAAAAATAGTAAAATAGAACATTTAATTAAAACATTTTAATTGTAAACATACTACAATACTTACCTAGAACGCTGCGGCTCCTCTTCCTCGCACTCCCATATTCCCGCCGGCGCTGCACTGTCACCTGACAGCGTGCAGCGTCAGGTCAAAGTGTGCTCACTACGTCCTGACGCTGTACGCGCTCAGGAGGATAGTGCAGGGTCGGAGCCGCAGCCACCAGGGAGCTGGGACAGTGTAAGTTTAAAGGGGCAGGGTTGGCTGCGCAGGCGTGCGTGTTGGGTCCGGACTGGGATCACCCCATCAGACATGTCACCCGGTGCGGCCCGCACCCACTGCACCCCCCTCGCAACACCACTGCTAGTAGCAGTTTGCTACTGTGACTTCTATTGCGGCCAAACTCCAGAGCGCTCTACGCGGTGGCCTACTCTGCTTATAGGTGGTGCCAGCCCTGGGTAGGCGTTATAGCTGAGCTGGAATCATCCTTTGAAGCATCTTGGCTCTTGTGGCATGTCTTCACACTCAGGTCTGTCTTCAAGTCCTATGACTGGAATAAGCAGACTTTGGTGCTGAGAGGATATTGTGCACCTTAAATGATCTTGGCACTCAAAGGTGGCAGCTGTGTTCACCATCCTGATAGTCCCCAAATCCTCTAACTGGATGGCATGGGAACTAAGAGGGGATTATCCATTTAGAAGGCCCTTGGACCCCTAGAGTTGGTGGGCATTCTTCTAGTCTCACATCCATTTTGAGGGCGACAGCTAGCTCCTGTTCCTGCAAGAAATGAAACATCTCCCCAAGGGCTCGCTGCATGTAACCTGTGGGAAAACCCAACAGTAAGTGGTTGATTTTCCTGTAGTGCCATTAAAGATTAAAATATTTTTTTTTTGTGAGAGTAGAATATTAATGACCTATCTTCAGGATAGGCCATTCATATCAGATCTGTGAGGATCCTTCTCCTGACACCTGTTAATCAGCTGTTTGAAGAGGCTGTGGAGCGCCGCTGAGTGCCATGATATTTTCCTAGGCCAATGATGTCATGTTCATTGTTGAATGTGCCTAGGCAGCTAAGCCAAGCATAGTGATTATGCAATGTACAGCTCTGTGCTTGGTGAGCAGTGGGGAGGATGCAGCGCTCAGCTGCACACTGCGTCCTCTTCAAATAGCTGATCTATATTCTAATCCCACAAAATCCCTTTAATCAGTATATAGTGTCTATTAAGATCAGTATGTTGTATGTGATATGAAGGTTAGGTCCTGCAGAATGAGACACTCTTTCTTACTTCTGTCCAGTCTGGTGTAAAGCTTAGGAATAGTAATGAGCGAGCACCAAAGTATTCCGGTGTTTGGCCTAGTGATGTCCGGATCATGAACGAATCGTTCTTTTGAACCGATTCAGTTCACTGATCCGGAAGAGTCGGTTCCTCTGACTGAGCCGATCCGAATGAAACAGCTCAGTCAGATCAGCATAGAAGCAGCAGCAGGCAGTGAAATAGGAGCCGACAGTGGACGCTAGCTCCGCCCCTCCCCGCCCTCCAACCAATCAGAGGCATCCAGCACAGGGGGAGTCGCAGGGACTCAGAGAATCGGCTGAGTCTATTAGTTAAAAGAATCGAATGAGTCAGAGACTCATTTGATTCTTTTGAGTTAAAAGAACCGTGAGTCACCGAGTCCCTGCCAGGCTCCCTGCTCTGCGGCTCCCTGTAAGTCCGTCCGTCCGGGGGGAAGGGGGGGCATTAATCTAGCATGTAGCAGAGCTGTGTGTGTACAGGGTGCATGCAGCAGTGTAGCATCATGCTACACTGCTACATGCACCCTGTACACACACAGCTCTGCTACATGCTGTAGCAGAGCAGGAAGTCTGGTAGGGACTCGGTGACAAGATTCTTTTAACTAAAACTCTCAGACAATTATCACAGTCTGCTTCACTGCAGCAGAGCTGTGTTTGCCAGGAGCCAGTCCCTCCTGACCTTCGGTTTACTTGAGAGCCGACTCAGCAAGTGAACCGAAGATTCGATGAGCTGAGCATGCGCATTGATCTTCAGTTCACTTGCTTCTGCCGGCTCATGAAGTGAACCGAAGATCCGATTCATGAATCGGTTCATTTGAATGAGCTGATTCAAATGAACCGATTCATCTGAAAGATCCGAACTTCCCATCACTAGTTTGGCCTGCATACATTGCTATATTTGTGTGCTCGGCCAAGCATCTGAGTATAATGGAAGTCAATGGGAGGCCACCAGGCACCCACTGCTCAGGAGAGAAGAGGGTGTCTGGTTCATAAAAAAAGGTTAGAAATTTATGGAAACCCCAGCAAAATGGTTTGGCAACAGCATTAAGAGAATAGCTGGATGCATCTTGGACTCCTATTATGTACGACATACAATAAACAACCACACAAAGGCTATATGCCAAAAGCCAGGTATGTGCAAGCCATCAATCTATCCATGAGACAGATGACAGGCTTAGTCAGCATACCTTACAATGGCAGCCTTGTGCACCATGAGATATTCTAAACCAGCTCTCATCTGATTGAGAACCATTTTACCTTAAAGTTATTTTGCATCTGTTGGATGGCTTGGGTGGACCTGCACACCTAGATCAATATCATTAGGGCAAGAATATTTTCTGATTGTCCTAACATAATATTCAATAACCTTTCTATACAGTTTTGTCATGTAAAAACTCATTTGCATAAACATGGACATATGGGAAAGACATGCAAATAAGCAGAATCTGCCTTGTTTTTCAGCTGTCATAAGACTATGAAAACCAATAGATGGTGCTATTGAGTTATGAACAGTGCCCACTATTGGTTTCACAGTCTTATGACAAGTCTAATATTCTTGTCAGAAGACTATGAAACCAATAGAGGGCGCTGTTCATAACTTAATAGCGCCATCTATTGGTTTTATAGTCTTCTGACAAGAATATTAGACTGAGTCTTATGACAAGCTTATTAGTGTAGCCTTTTGCATGGAAAATTCGCAATAAAAATTCACAATTAGAATATTCGCGATCTACACTAGGATGAAATCTGACACTGGGAAAGCTGGGTAATAACTCAGTGATAAAATCTGACGGTGGCTGAGCTGGGTAATAACTCAGTGATAAAATCTGACACTGAGAAAGCTGGGTAATAACTCGCGATCTACACTGAGTTATTACCCAGCTTTTCCAGTATCAGATATTATCACTGACTTACTACATAATTCTTAAATAATATTCGCTATATTGCTATATATTCGTTTTTTTGACTATTATGAATATTCTAAAAACAAATATAGAGCAATGTAGCGAATATAATCTCAGCGAATAGTCTTGTCATAACACTATGCAACTAATAGAGGGCGCTGTTCATGAGTCATGATTCATGACTCGTGAACAGCGCCCTCTATTAGTTGCATAGTGTTATGACAAGACTATTTGCTGTTGTGAGTGAATAGTGTTGTCATAACACTATGCAAATAATAGAGGGCGCTATTGATGAGAGATTCTGCTTATTTGCATGTCTTTCCCATATGCCTATGTTTATGCAAATGCGTTTTTACATGACAAAACTGTATAGAAAGGTTTATTGAATATTATGTTAGGACAATCGGAAAACTTTTTGTCACCCTAATGATATTGATCTAGGTGTGCAGGTCCACCCAAGCCATCCAACAGATGCAAAATAACTTTGAGGTTTACTGGTTCTCTGTCAGATGAGAGCTGGTTTGGAATATCTCATAGTGCAAAAGGCTGTTATTGTAAGATATGCTGGTTGTTATCTGTCTCATGAATAGATGGATGGTTTGTACATAATGGCTTTTGGTATATAGCCTTTGTGTGGTTGTCTATTGTATCTCGTATGTAATAGGAGTCTAAGACGCATCCAGCTATCCTCTTAATGCTGTTGCCAAACCATGTTGATGGGTTTTCTATCAATTTCTAACCTTGATTTATGAACCAGACATTCTCTTCTCTTCCGAGCAGGGGGTGCCTGGGGTTCTCCCATTGACTTCCATTGTATTAAATTGTATTCAAGCACCCACATTATTGGGCCAAGCACTCGGATTTGCCGAGCATAGCGATGCTCGAGCCGAACAGTGGTTAGGCCAAGCATGCTCGCTCATCACTACTTAGGATCCTAAACAGCATACCCCCATTAAACCCTTTAATGAGATAATTCCTGTTTATTAGTTTTGTGAACTATGTGATTCATAACACAACCTTCTAATGGTATTATACATATACTGTATAGTACTGTCAGATCATCTTTGTCAGTCCTTCTTAGCATTACAGAGGTTTTAGAACACATTCCAAAAATGTTCTATATATTGGTTTATACTGTATTATTGCACTTTCAGTTAGAATAAAAAATCTGAAAGTGGACAATACAGTAACTGAACCCCCCCCCCCCCCCCCCCCTGATATATAGCAGTCTCAAATCTGCAGCACTCTCAATTTGTGCTTTTTTTTCAATGAATATGTACCCTGGATCAGCTTGATATTGTTATATAAATGTGCTGGTACAGAACAGTAACTGACGCTTACAAGATCTAATCTGTAAATCCCTTATTGGAACTTACCCACCTTCTTTCATGAATGATGAATCGTATAACTGCACATTTGCCAATCTTTAAGAATTTACTAGCTCACACGCCAAATCTTAGTGCCAATATATTATAGCTGTGATAAATTTAGTTTCCTTTTTATTGTTGGAATGTCACTATCCTATATAATAAAATCGCTCTGTGCCTGCGCTGTGTCTGTGCGTGTGTTCCGAATTTGACACTGGGCATGCGCGGCTCGGGGACCTATCAGCACACAGCGCTCCACACGCCCCCCCCCGCATCACCCACACCAGCGTGCGCTCCTTTTGCCTGTTATCTGTGAATGGGAGCGCACAGCATCTCTGTACACACTGATGCCGTGCGCTCCAGGACACCAGCAGTAAGATAACCTGCACTTCACCCAGCGGCAGACAATACCCGCCCTCCCCATCCTCCTCCCCCCTACAGGGAGATCCTCTTGCCTGCTATCTGGGAATGGGAGCGCACGGCATCAGTGTGTACAGAGATGCTGTGCGTGCGCTCCCATTCACAGATGGCAGGCAAGAGGATCTCCCTGTTTTAGGCGGATCTGTCATGGATCTGCAAAAACAGATCCGTTGCAATAATACAACCGCATGCATCTGTCATGAACGAATCCGTTTGTATTATCTGTAACATAGCCAAGAGACGTATCCGTCATGAACTCCATTGAAAGTCAATAGAGGACAGATCCGTTTTCTATTGTGCCAGATTGTGTCAGAGAAAACGGATCCGTCCCCATTGACTTACATTGTGTGCCAGGATGGGTCCGTTTGGCTCAGTTTTGTCATGCGGACAGCAAAACGCAGCAGGCAGCGTTTTGGTGTCCGGCTCCAGAGCGGAATGGAGACTGAACTGATGCATTGTGAGCGGTCCTTTTCCATTCAGATTGCATTAGGCCAAAACTGATCAGTTTTGGACCGCTTGTGAGAGCCCTGAACGGATCTCACAAATGGAAAGCCAAAACGTGAAAGTAGCCTTATCTTACCGCTGGATACCCTTTCAGTGCTGGTGTGCCTGGCATCAGTGTGTACAGAGCTGGGCCGATAGCAAGAGGAGCTCATTGTCCCATGAAACAATCAGGGACTGTGTGCAGACCACTGTTTAGGGTGCTGTTTCACTGCTGTGATGGCACGGAGGCAATGGGGGAGGGGGACGGATGGCATGGAACCACTGGGGGAGGGGGACATGGCAATGGATGGCACTGGGGGAGGGGGACATGGCAATGGATGGCATGGAGGCACTGGGGGGGGGGACATGGCAATGGATGGCATGAAGGGGCAGCTAGCCCTGGGGGAGAGGGGGACATGGCATTGAGGGGCTGATCTGATGGCAGTGGGGGACATCACATGGCAATGGATGGCATGGAGGCACTGGGGGAGCGGGAGACATGGCAATGGATGGCATGGAGGGGCTGGGGGAGTGGAGCTAAAGGCAATGGGGTGGGGGAGAGCTGAAGGCACTGGGGGAATTAAGCTGATGGCACCAGGGATAGTGGAGCTGATGACACTGGGGGGGAACAGAGCTAATGGGACTGGGAGATAGTGGAGCTGATGACACTGGGGGGGGGGCAGAGCTGATGGCACTGGGAGATAGTGGAGCTGATGACACGGGGGGGGGGGCAGAGCTGATGGCACTGGGAGATAGTGGAGCTGATGACACTGGGGGGGAACAGAGCTGATAGCACTTGGAGATAGTGGAGCTGATGACACTGGGGGGGAACAGAGCTGATGGCACTGGGAGATAGTGGAGCTGATGACACTGGGGGGGAACAGAGCTGATGGCACTGGGAGATAGTGGAGCTGATGACACTGGGGGGGAACAGAGCTGATGGTACTGGGAGATAGTGGAGCTGATGACACTGGGGGGGGGGGGGGACAGAGCTGATGGCACTGGGAGATAGTGGAGCTGATGACACTGGGGGGGAACAGAGCTGATAGCACTGGGGGGAACTGATGCACTTGGGCTGATCGCACAGGGGGAACGAAGGGTGTTGCGGACTGATGGCATGGGATCTGATGAGTTTTATAAAGGAAAACAGTCTATGAATTCATTTTTTCTTATTAGATTACTCGATTAATCATAAAAATAATCAGTAGAATACTCGATTACTAAAATAATCGTTTGCTGCAGACCTAGCGCCAATAAATGATCAAACGGCACTACACACCCCCCTCTGCACCGCCCACACCAGCACGCTGGCAAGCAAGTCGGAGCGCCACCATTTCAGTAATTCACAGCAGTATCAGCCACAGCAGGCCGGCAAGCATGTCGAAGCACTGCCATTTCAGTCAGTCACATCACTATAAGCCATATAAAGAGGAAGAGCGCCGCCATTTCAGTCAGTCGCAAGCACTATCAGCCATATAGAGGGGAGCCCCTGTCAGCAGTCTGACCTACCAGCCGCCATTTCTGTTTGGCATTCACAGCACTATCAGTCATATAGAGAGTAGCCCCTGTCAGAAGTCTGACTTACCAGTTGCTGTCAGCAGTCACAGTGCCAGCAGTGTCAGCCACCAGTCAGTGCCAGCCATCTCGACCATCAGTCAGTGCCACCAGCCACAGCCGTCAGTCAGTGCCAGCAGTCTCAGCTACAGCCACCAGTCAGTGCCATCAGTCTCAGCCACAGCCAGCAGTCAGTTCCAGCAATCTCAGTCACCAGCCGCAGTCAGCAGTCTCAGCCACAGCTAGTGCCACCAGTCTTAACAACCAGTCAGTGCCAGCACTGTCAGCCACAGTCACCAGTCTCGGCCACCAATCTCAGCCATCAGTCAGTGCCACCAGTCTTAACAACCAGTCAGTGCCAGCCACAGCCACCAATCTCAGCCTCCAGTCAGTTCAAGCAGTCTCAGACACCAGTCAGTGCCAGCACCTGTTGCCAGATTCAGACACAATATTTTTTCTATATTTTTATAGAAAAATTTCAAGAGGTAAAAAAACATTTTTTTTCTGAATATCTGCTTCAGATATGGTACGTTCCAGATTGTTACAAAGTTTTACACTAAGGCTATAATAATTATACTCACTGTTATGTGATATATACGTTTCCATTTTTATTTTATTATTATTTTACTTTTGACTTCTTGCCAAAATATTTTTGACAAAAAATAAAATAAAACAAGAAATACAATGTGGTCAAATTAGGCTACTTTCACACTAGCGGCAGGATGGATCCGACAGGCTGTTCACCCTGTCGGATCCGTCCTGCCGCTATTTTGCCGTGCCGCCGGACCGCCGCTCCGTCCCAATTGACTATAATGGGAACGGGGGCGGAGCTCCGGCGCAGCACGGCAGTGCATGGCGAGAGGCCGCCGGACTAAAAGTACTGCATGTCCACATTATAGTCAATGGGGACAGAGCGGCGGTCCGGCGGCACGGCGAAATAGCGGCAGGGCGGATCCGACAGGGGGGAACAGCCTGTCGGATCCGTCCTGCCGCTAGTGTGAAAGCAGCCTTGCCTTGCTATTTAATATAGACTGTGCCTACTAATGTGTATGCACTACTGTTATTGTAACGGGCTTAATGTCTAGTACTATATAAATCCGAAGCTCGCTTTCTTTTCTGGTGTGACCTCATGACTAACCCTCAATGTCTGCAGGTGTACATGATGCGAAGTGCAGTGCATAAGATGTAAGGTATGATGACAACAACGTCTTACTCTAGCAGTACACCTGTTTTCATGCTCAATACCATCTCAGGATGAGGAATGTACTGTTTGAATGAAAAATAGCTCTGGTGTATTTAATGGCCAATTTCCCCAAGAAGTCGACCTCATACAGGCTTGGGCTGCATGGTGTGTTTTCAGCTGAACTGTCTTTGACTTTGTAAGGGCATGTTCATACCTTCTTACAGTATTAAGTTGCCCACAAAATACTGGGTTAACGTGGACTAGGAAGCCACATACATTCACAGATATTTTCTTTATATGAGCTGCAAGGGATCATACTTTTATTATGGATAAATTGATATGGGCACTGTATGCTACTTTCTAAATGGGCACTGATGGTACTGTTGATCTGGACACTGTATGGTACTATTGGGTCACTTTATGCACTGTTGCTCTTGGTATTGTATGGCACTATTGGTCTGAGTGTTATATAGCACTTTCAGATAACTGTATGGCAATATTGCTGTGGGTATTGTGTGGTACTTTTGGCCTGGGTGTGGTGTAGCACTATTGGGAACCTTTATGGCACTATTGGCCTGTGTGTTGTATTGCGCTTTTAGGTTACTTTATGACACTATTGGTCTGGGTATTGTATGGCACTATTGAGTGCCTTTATGGTAGCATTGCTCTGGATTTTGGCTAGCACTTGGGTGGGTGGGATTTTGGGTGTTGTATTATTGCACTTTCGGCCTTGCTGGGTGCAGCTTCTGAATGTCAGTGCTGCTGGCACCTGGTCACCAGGACTACCTGGCCGAGCTGTAGGGCTGTCCAATCTAATGACATGCAGGAATGCTGGGCCAGTCAGAGTAGGCACTGGCATCCCGAGCATGCCATAGATATATCTGAGTCAGGTGGGATGTTGGGCCAGTTGGCATTCGGGTTGATGTCCCATGCTTGTCAATGGAGGGGTATTTAAACAAGCAAGCTGCTGGGTAGAGTTGCCTGTGGTTGGTCTTTTGTGCCGGATTAATCTCTGATTGACATGTTTTGACTTTGGATTCTCTGACCTCTGTTTTGTTGTGACTTTGTCCTTCTGTCTGACATTTTTGGACTTTGTTATGCCTTCCTGGTACTGGACTTCTGGCTTGGTATTTTATAGGATTTTTGTTATCGATTGCTGTGCTTGCATCCCCACATAATGCTTCTCTGGAAAAGAGACATGCAAGCTTAGGAATGGATTGGCCATAGACCCTACAAGAAAATTTCCAAGTTGGCTGATGCCCAGTAGGCCGTAAGAGCCCTCCTCATGGCCACTGGCAGGGTACATACAGTGGAAATAAAAAGTCTACACACCCCTGTTAAAATGTCAGGTTTCTGTAAAAAAATTAGACAAAGATAAATCATTTCAGAACTTTTTCCACCTTTAATGTGACCTATAAACTGTACAACTCAATTTAAAAATAAACTGAAATCTTTAAGGTGGAGGGAAGAAAAAATATAACAAAATAATTATATGGTTGCATAAGTGTGCACACCCTTTAACTAATACTTTGTTGAAGCACCTTTTGATTTTATTACAGCACTCAGTCTTTTTGGGTATGAGTCTATCAGCATGGCACATTTTGACTTGGCAAGATTTTCCCACTCTTTGCGAAAACACTCCAAATCTGTCAGATTGCGAGGGCATCTCCTGTGCACAGCCCTTTTCATATCACCCCACAGATTTTCAATTGGATTCAGGTCTGGGCTCTGGCTGGGCCATTCCAAAACTTTAATCTTCTTCTGGTGAAGCCATTCCTTTGTTGATTCGGATGTATGCTTTGGGTCGTTGTCATGCTGAAAGATGAAGTTCCTCTTCATGTTCAGCTTTATAGCACAAGCCTGAAGGTTTTTTGCCAATATTGACTGGTATTTGGAACGGTTCATAATTCCCTCTACCTTAACTAAGGCCCCAGTTTCAGCTGAAGAAAAACAGCCCCAAAGCATGATACTGCCACCACCATGCTTCACTGTGGGTATAGTGTTTTTTTGGTGATGCGCAGTGTTGTTTTTACGCCAAACATATCTTTTGGAATTATGGACAAAAAGTTCAACCTTGGTTTCATCAGACCATAACACCTTTTCCCACATGCTTTTGGGAGACTTCAGATATGTTTTTGCAAAATGTAGCCTGGCTTGGATGTTTTTCTTCATAAGAAAAGGCTTTCGTCTTGCCACTCTACCCCATAGCCCAGACTTTTGAAGAATACAGGAGATTGTTGTCACATGTACCACACAGCCAATACTTGCCAGATATTCCTGCAGCTCCTTTAATGTTGCTGTAGGCCTCTTGGTAGCCTCCCAGACCAGTTTTCTTCTCGTCTTTTCATCAATTTTGGAGGGACGTCCAGTTCTTGGTAATGTCATTGTTGTGCCATATTTTCTCCACTTGATGATGACTGTCTTCATTGTGTTCCATGGCATATCTAATGCCTTGGAAATTCTTTTTCTCCTGACTGATACTTTTTAACAATGAGATCCCTCTGATGCTTTGGAAGCTCTCTGTGGACCATGGCTTTTGCTGTGGGATGTAAGTAAGAAAGTTTCAGGAAAGACCAACTAGAGCAGCGGAACTTTATTTCGGGTTAATCAGAGGCACTTTAAATGATGATGGCCGGTGTATGCTGACTCCTATTTAACATGATTTTGAATGTGATTGCTTAATTCTGAACACAGCTACATCCCCAGTTATAAGAGGGTGTGCGCACTTATGCAACCACTTTATTTTAGTTTCTTTTCTTTTCTTCCCTCCACCTAAAAGATTTCAGTTTGTTTTTCAATTGAGTGGTACAGTTTTTAGGTCACATTAAAGGTGGAAAAAGTTCTGAAATAATTTATCTTTGTCTCATTTTTTTTACAGTACAGAAACCTGAGATTTTAACAGGGGCGTGTAGACTTTTTATATCCACTGTAACAATCTGATCCTCTAAGCATTCATTCATGCTAAGATCATCAGATACAGTATTTATGCAACTGGCCAGAGGCCAAAGCTGTCCACCTGAGCTCAAATGTATCACCATCCTCCGGACACTGATATAGTTGAATATGGCAGCGGGAGGAAGTATTTTGTGCTGTACTGTGGTATTTGCTTCTGCTGGGGCGGTATTTTGTGCTGCACTGTAGTATTGCAGGTCCTGCCTACTTCTGTTGTCCCTGCCTATTTGTGTTACCCCATCTTCTGTCAAAAAGAACCCACCTGTAACATGGGGGGTATTTTTATACTGAGCAAATAAAACTTGCTTGGTTGCCTTAGAGGCCTCGGTTGGGGCACTATTTATTCTTATGGAAGGTGCCGAGTATGCATGAGGAGTATCGTTTTAAGCCAGTCAAAGTTTCTCTGGGTTTCTTGGAACAAATATATAAAAGTTAGCACATCTTACACCTACTCCGCCCAAATACTACACATACTAGGCGCTCTCCGTAATGAGAAAGAGTTTCTTTCTCTCCAAACCAAGCTCCTTGAAGACAATGCAACATTTATATTCAATCCATGAAACTGTTTTCAACTACATTTTGTCCACAGCCAATAAATATCAAATTCTGTGACATGAACAACAAGATGCACCTATTTCCCAGATTCAGAAAAGCAATATCTGAAACAACCACCTACCTCCTTACAACCTTAATGACATGCAGGCAGTCATCGCTGAATCCTTCTCCCTTTCATTCACTTCAGATTTCCAACCACTTACATCTATGACATCATTTTAAAGTGCCCAAGTTTTTTCTCCATTCAGCTGTGCATCCAGATTGAAAGAATACAATACCTTTCTGCCAGGTAATCATAGTGAATTTTGTCAGAAAACAGCCAATTTGGAAGCAAGAATGACAGTTTACTATTGGCGAGAAGAGCAAATCAGTGTTTGTAAATTGCATATCATTTGCATCTATTGAGGGAGCAAGGTCACATTCAGTGATAGAAAAACACAAACATATTAACATGTAAGTCATAGCTGCCGGAGTATGCACTGGATGTATGAAGACTACTAAGTAGGTTCTTTTATGCAATAGTAAAAAAATATATTTAAAGGCCCAAACTCATGATACAAAAATATATCAATGAAGGGGTTCTTTAAACAAATCACCTGTTGCAGGGGCATTTGAAGCCTACATTTACATTCCTTGATAGCTGAGAGGATTGTTGCAGCAATAGTGTTGGTAGGTAAAAACTTAAGGAAAGAATCTATTTGGCCCTGAGTGGGTGCAACTGGTCTCACTTGGGACAAGCTTACTGGTTACAACAGTCTTAGGACAAGGAACAAGTACAGTCTACAAGAGACAACATGAATGGCAGTTTTTGAGTTTCTCAGTTAGGGCACAGTCTTTAGCAGTGGCAGCAGGCACATTTAAAGGGGTTGTCTAACTTTTACTAAGTGATTACTGCAATGATGAGTTCCCTCCACTACAAGGTTGACGTTGCTGTGTAGTTCTGCCTCTGTGTTTCGGCGATGGGACTACACCTGAACAGCTGAGGTGTCGTACCCCCAGCTATTCGCTAGTGATGGCCTATCCTGAGGTTAGGCCATCACTTTAATAAAAGCTGGACAACCACTTTAACACAATTCCTTTAAGAAGAAACACTTTTGTTCTGATATCCCTGGGTATTGGCACACTGATAGCCATCTCCTCAGAGTGGCAGCAATGAAGATTAAAGGAACTGATGTGTTCACCATGGCTTTGATTCCACTTGATGCAGTACTAACCAATCTACACTGTCTTTTTAGAGTGTTTTATCTCTACCACTGATGACCAGGGCCGCCATCAGGGGGGTACAGCCGATACTCCAATAAGGGGCCCAGGCCAGTCCCAATTTTTTTGTTTTTACTTTTGTCATAATTATCAGTGACTACATAGTTATTGTGCATATTGTGTTTGGGAGCCATTTAACAAGTTTGACCAGTTGGGTTTGAGAGTGGTTGAGTGTCATCCATTGATGCCCATAAAAGTGTCATCCACAGATCCCCCATAAAAGTGTCATCCACAGATACCCCATAAAAGTGTCATCCACAGATACCCACATACCATTGAGTCATCCACAGATGCCCCCATACCAGTGTGTCATCCACAGATGCCCCCATACCAGTGTGTCATCCACAGATGCCCACATACCAGTGTGTCATCCACAGATCCCCCATAACAGTGTGTCATCCACAGATCCCCCATAACAGTGTGCCATCCACAGATCCCCCATAACAGTGTGTCATCCACAGATCCCTCATAACAGTGTGTCATCCACAGATCCCCATAACAGTGCGTCATCCACAGATCCCCCATAACAGTGTGTCATCCACAGATCCCCCATAACAGTGTGCCATCCACAGATCCCCCATAACAGTGTGTCATCCAGAGATCCCCCATAACAGTGTGTCATCCACAGATCCCCATAACAGTGCGTCATCCACAGATCCCCCATAACAGTGTGTCATCCACAGATCCCCCATAACAGTGTGTCATCCACAGATCCCCATAACAGTGCGTCATCCACAGATCCCCCATAACAGTGTGTCATCCACAGATCCCCCATAACAGTGTGCCATCCACAGATCCCCCATAACAGTGTGTCATCCAGAGATCCCCCATAACAGTGTGTCATCCACAGATCCCCATAACAGTGTGTCATCCACAGATCCCCCATAACAGGAAGGAAGGAGGAAGAGAGAGAAAGGAGGGGAAAGAATCCGCAAAAGCAAGCAGAGGACGGCACAGCAGACGACTGATTCGCTTCTTTTGTAAGTAAATTGCTTTATTATAAATGCAGTTTAATGTCTTTTTTTCTATTTTATTATATTCTGGCTTTTGCTTAAAGGGACACAAAAAAGTTTTTGTTTTTTTGTTATGTAAGAAGTAGTTAGTGTAGGGTCCTTCTCAAAAGAGTACCTTGTGTATTATAGAAGTTTTGTTTATTTCTTAGATGATTTGTTAGGGGAGATAAAACAAAGGATAAAAGAGTTAACCTTATGCTTTTAAGGTGTTTTTCCTTAAATGTGCCAGGCGAAGATTGCTAGGGCAGATTAGAACAGGTAGTGAAGTTAGTGTTAGTGTAGGGTCCTGCTTAAGAGTCTACCTTGTCGTGGTAGCAGGCTTCATATTCTTTGGTCAAAAAATAATTCCTTACTGAAATCACTGATTATCACTTTTTACTGTCTTTGTAGTTGGGAGGTGGAGTCAGGACACATTCTAAATGAGCGGGGTAGGAGGGGGGGCCAGGCCTTGAGCTGTGTAAAATTTCTGATGGCAGCCCTGCTGACAACTCACAGTCTGGTGGTCAGAATAGCCAGATAGTCTTAATTTCAGGCCTAGGCTGCTTTCAGAATGCATTGGGCTTTGGACCTTCCAACTTAGCCTGAACTCTTCTGCAGCTTGCTCCCTCTAAGCCTTGGGGGACATGCAGCTACTGGAAGGATTCCAGTGGTGTTGCACTCATGCTGACTTCATGACTCAGGTCAGGCAGTGTCTTGTAATCCAGGCAAGGAACCCATTTACTGCCACCAATGTTGCCATACAATGCATCTATAATACAGTGCAATACACACATATACTTTACAGTGCAGCATACAATAGAGGACACTTCCCATTGAACCCAGAGTGGCTCACCTGTAATGCCCATCTCATCTTGACTAAGACAATGAAGCATAGCAGTAATACACCATCACATGCTATCTGGGACATAAAAGTCACATGAAGCTTTAAAAATTGGAACAAGTCAGAGGGGATGATAGTTTGATGCCTCCTATTTGTCAAAGTGTCAGTTTCCGCAAAGAGATAGGGACAGAATCCTTGAATTGAGAAACCTTGGTTTATCATTCTATCAGATCTCTACACGCCTAGACTTTGCATATTGTCGGATCCTTTTGAGCTTCACATCGGTGTCTCTGACCCTGTGTGTCAGCCGCCAACCACATCTGGATTATCTTAAGGAGTAACGTTCTAGTGGCTCCTCCACAGTGAAGTCTGGATCCCTGTATAGCAGTTAAAGGGTGAATACTGGAGGACTGCCAAGATAACATCCTTAGAATTAGCCCTGAGCCAAACCGGTTGGTTGGTACAGTGGGTCCATACCCACTACCTGTAACATTAATAATCTTATTGATGACATGCATGTCAAGATTTGTAAGTGCGTGTGGCCCTCATAGTCAATATTGACTATTGCCTGCGCCTCTTCATAACTGCGGCGTATCCACCGTTAGCTATTGACCTTTATTAAGAACAGCGTCTAAAACCCTGGGCTTAATAAATGTGCCCCTTTGTTAAATTTTTTATATTTTTCATATCATTAACATTTCTATTGATGCTGTGATTTACATAATCCCATGACTTTTTCTTCTTTCTGGTGCAATTTCAATGTTGAAGAGTAATTTCAAACCCAGACCAAACTTAGACTTGCCTTTCTCTTTCACCTGTTCTCTTCGGCTCCTAGAGCCTCTGCATGAAGATGAGCCTGGATGTAAGGAAGGTAAAAGTTCATGATCTGTCAGGGGTAGAGAAGGATAAGGAATTTCATCGTCTTAAAGGGATTGTGTCACCTCGTTTTAGCCTATAGTGATGCGGACATGCACGGCTAGATCGCCGCTAGCATATCCGCAATATACCTGTCCTATAGCGCTGTGTCCTTTTATTGTGCATGTGCAGTGCCGGCATAGTGTTCCTTCCCTGTGCTGGCATCAGCCTCAGGGAAGGAACTGCACATTGCAAGATCACGGCGATCTAACTGTGAGCAAGGAGGAGATTCGGAGGACGCAGGCGGTGCTGGGCTCCTTCACAGGGGGGCGTGGCTGGGCACCAGGAAGGTTAGTACAGCCCCTTGGGCCTCTTACCAGGCTCATTTACATATCTCAAAAATCATTTTTTAACCACAATAAAAGGACACCGCTTTATGGGACAGGTATATTGCGGACCTGCTAGCGGTGATCTAGCCGTGCATGTCCGCATCACTATAGGCTAAAACGAGATGGCACAATCCCTTTAAGGCACTGTGGGGAGGCGTAGGCAGGTAGTCACACAGGGTTGGAGGCTTTAAGTGATAAGAAGGAATGGGGGCAGGTAACTGAGGTTCAATATGGGAAAGAAGAGTGGACAAAGTGGCGGTGGGGTCTCTGTGTGGGTCCATGGGAAAAAACACATTAAATGGATGGCATGAACTGTGTGAATGGTGGCAGGGAGCCCTGTGCAAGAGCTAAAAGGTACAAAATAGCAGGTGGTTCTGTTAGGTGGACAGAAGGCAGGACAGAGGAACACAAAGCATCAGGGGCTCTGTTGACATAGTAGGGGGCAAGAAGGCACCAGGAGTATTGTGTTATTATGTGAAATAAAATGGCTTGGAGGAGGTGGAATGGAGGCCCTATCTGTAAAAGTTTCTGTGAGAGGATTAGAGAAGGTGGCAGAGGATCTGAGGAGGAAAGCAAGGTTTCTAGGATTGTTAGGCCTGTATGAGGAAGTATGAAGCATAAAAAGAATATTTCTCTAAAGCTGCTGCCTGTAAAGAACACAGACAGGTAGCAGCTTCATGAACCCCCTGACCTCTCTACCTCTGAAAAACAGACTCACAGTCTCACTACATCTCTTCTCATTGATGCCGCTGCTCTCTCCTGCATGTCATGCTTCCTGTCCACAAACAAAAATCCAGCTCACCATATATCCATCATCCTCCATGCAGGGAACGAACCAGGAAAGTTCTCCGGACATAAGCAACGTAAAAAAAAGTTCCAGCACTTGTAAATCGTTTCATTGCTTTGTCTTTATTTTCGGTAACAAATTACAGCATGTGGACCCCACCTTACACCACCTCACAATTGACGCGTTTTGAATTGTAGCGATCTTAGTCCTAATGCAGTCGTTACGACTAAGAACGCTACAGTTCAAAATGTATCAATTGTGCGGTGGTGTAAGGTGGGGTCCACATGCTGTAATTTGTTACCAAAAATAAAGACAAAGCAATGAAACGATTTCCAAGTGCTGGAACTTTCTTCACGCTGTTCATGCTTCCTGTCACCTTGGGCTTCAACTACTCCCCGGAGACAGCATGTCATACTACTTTGAGAAAAGGAGGGGCAGGACCAAGGTGATTCACTGATGAGAGGCTAAACTAAGTGAAGCAGCAGGTCCATGAAAGCCGATGGTATGTGTCCCTTCATTAAATTATTACAGGCTTTTTTTGTAAACCAGCAGCTGATTACCATATGGATACTTTGAGCATCCATGATCCCCCCAGGATCCCCAGGCCCTGGGCAGCCACCCGAACCAGACCATGTGATATTCCACATTGAGTGGCAGGACATGTGAGTGACCACAACTCCACTTCATTCACATGTCTCTGGAACAAAGGCTCTAGACCCCTGTTCTACTGACCATGGGGGTCTCAATGGTTAGACCACTAGCAATCAAAATTGTTTTTATATGCAGGGGATTTATCATCCCCCCTACATCAGTTTTCTGGCATGAAAAAGTCCCAAACATCATATTTGTGACTTTTTAAATGCAATTTCACCTAAATGTAGGTACAGGTGGCATTTCTATGCTGCTGCAGGGAGGGGGCAGGCCCAGCATACTTATCTTCTTTTATTCCAGTTTTCCAGCGTAAAAGAAGACTGAAAACTACATCAGCTCTGATTTGTCATAGATGTCACTGTAAACGCACAGACTGCTAGAGTATGTCCAAAATCTATGACTAATTATGACCACCAGGACTAGGAGTGACTGAATAAAGTCTTGGTGGGTTGCCACAGGTATCTGGAGCCATGCTGACTGCAGTGCATCCCACAGCAGATGGAGGGTGCATGGGGGTCAATCCATAGAGCGAACATGATCGAGGTGATCCCAGAGATGCTCAGTTGGGTTCAAGTGTGGGGAATTAAGGGATCAGATTAATACCTGGAAGTTGCAAGATGGTCTTGCAACCAATGTCGGACATTTCTGGCTGTGACATGTCACATAGTCTTGCCCGAAGATTCTATCCACCCCAGGGAACACAATTAGCATGTATTAGTGTAGGCGATCTGAAAGGATGTACTCATACCCAAATCAGTTGAGAGTGCCTTCTACATGGATGAGTGGTTCCAGACAATGCCACCAAAACCTCCCCCAGACCGTAACACTGCCACAATCAGCTTGTGTTCTTCCAGCAATGGTTGCAGGGTGTTTGTTCTATGATGTTTCTCAGCTGACATGCCAATGTCCATCCGTTTAATGAAGAAAGAAAATGTGACTCATCAGAGAAGGCAACCCTTTGCTGATGAGTGGAGGTCCAATTCCGATACCGTCACAAAAAGTGAAGCCTTTTCTTCCGATGCAACTTTGTTAGCAGAGGTGCAGTAACTATTCTTCTGTTTTGGAGCCCCCATACACGTTAGAGTTCACTGAACTGTTGTTTTAGCCACCGCACTTCTGGTTGTGTTTTGGTGGTGGGTTGCACCATTGTAGCTTGTTAGTCTGCCCTTATGTACCTTCATAGCTGATGTCCACCTCTCACATCAATGGCACGCGGTGCTGCACAGTTTCCATGTCACTGCTTAACAACGGTGCCATTTGTCCACTCATGATACACTTTCACTGCAGCAGCACGATAATAGTTCATGAACTGCGCAGTTTCAGAAATACTGCCACCCTTGGCCCAAAAGCCAATCCACAGGTCTGCAACTAAAAAGCTGTTTGATTATTTTCATCTAATTTCCATGTATTTTGGTGTGCTGAAAACAAATAAAATATTGAAAAAACTCCAGACGTCATGATTTGCTACAAAATGCTAAATTGTCTTCATATTTATCTTTTTTTTATTTTTATATTATGGGTTTTTAACCAAATTTAAATTCCAAATTACTATTAATTAATTCACATAAGTGCATTTAAGATATAAAATGCCCCCAAAAACTTGAAGGGGTTGTCCGAGTTATGTAAAAAAAAAAAATAGCACTGTAAATCTGATGGTCAGCAATATATACATAAGCTAAGCAAGTTTTAGGGAAAATAAATTCATTATTACCCTAGTTCTCTACTTAGCCCTTTGTTGTTATTTGCAGGTAAACAATCTCTGCCCCTCCCCCCCTGCAAAGGGGGTGAATACAAGTGCTGCTCTGAGTGACATGTCTGACTACTGGGATACTCAGCAGCAAGCTGTATGTGTAAGCCTCAGCCCTGAGTCTGTGCTTCTAATGGTAGAAGGGGTTAATCTTTCCTGAAGAATCCAGTGGGAGGGAGACACAGGGCACATAGCAGCAGCCTCGGTCAGTGCAGGGGGGCGTGGCCAGCAGTGTGAAGTCTCGTGTACAGACACAGAGCTGCTCTCTCCTGCAGTCCACACTTGTGCACGAATCATCATCAGGTTCTTGGTTCTAGGCTGTTCACACTTTTTCATTGCAGTTCGTGTTAGCTCGTCATTCTTCAAATGTTATGTTATGGCTCAGCGAAAGTGTATTAATTTGCCAGATAGTTTCAGCTGTGGTGAATATACAGTGTTGAAGCAACAGCAGAATATTGCAGACTTTGTGAAAAAAGTATACTTCGCATACTTTGAAATAAAAATTGGAGATCAAGATAAAGTTTGGAAGCCTCATTAAAGAGGACCTTTCACCTAAAAAAAAAATGTAAACTAAGACCATAGCTTTACTTACATGCCCCCATGAAGTGTTGATCGTTTTTTCTTTTTTCAAACTGTGCCCCCGTTTGTCCGCTATGCCCCCCCGGAATAATTCCCGCCGTCTATGCTAATGAGCCAGCCTCAAATGGGCTGGCTTTAAAAGTTCTCCTCGGCGTGCCTTCTCTCTTCTCCCTGGCACGGAGCGCATCCAATCAGCGCGCTCCGCTCTTAGCCGGATAGACGAAATCGCTCCAGTTCTCTGAAGTCTCGCGAGAACTGGAGCGTCTTCTCCCTGGCTAAGAGCGGAGCGCGCTGATTGGATGCGCTCCGTGCCAGGGAGAAGAGAGAAGGCACGCCGAGGAGAACTTTTAAAGCCAGCCCATTTGAGGCTGGCTCATTAGCATAGACGGCGGGAATTATTCCGGGGGGGCATAGCGGACAAACGGGGGCACAGTTTGAAAAAAGAAAAAACGATCAACACTTCATGGGGGCATGTAAGTAAAGCTATGGTCTTAGTTTACATTTTTTTTTTAGGTGAAAGGTCCTCTTTAAGTGTGCAAATGGTGTGTTGAGGACCTCCCAAACTGGTTCAAGGGTAAAAAAAATCTTTCCGTTATGGGATTCCGATGGTATGGCGAGAGCAAAAGAACCAAAGTGACGACTGTTACTTTGTTCATGCGATGTGAAAGGGTTTAATTCCAATTCAAGTTCTGACTTTGAAGATGATACAAGACCAAAATATTTTTCTCAGGAGGAGATGAATGATTTGGTAAGAGACTTGAATCTTCCCAAAGATGCCGCTGAGTTACTCGGATCAAGGCTGAAAAGCAGGAATTTATTGTTGCCAGGAGTCTCATCTTCATGGTTCAGACATGGTGAAAAGGAGTTCATTCCTTACTTCGCCCAGGAAAACAAGTTGGTTTATTGCATCGATGTCGAAGGTCTGATGAGACAATTTAAAATCAAATATGATTCAGAGCAATGGCGTCTTTTTATAGATTCTTCAAAAAGAAGTCTCAAAGCAGTTTTACTCCACAGCTTTGGTTTTTACGCTTTCATACCTGTGGGTCATTCCGTACACTTGAAGGCAACCTACGAGAACTTGGAATTGGTTCTTCGTAAACTTAAATATGAAGACTATGGTTGGCAAGTGTGTGGGGACTTGAAGGTCTTGTGCATGCTGCTCAGGCAACAAGCTGTGTATACCATATACCCTTGTTTTCTGTGTCTATGAGACAGTCGAGGCCGACAAAATCACTGGACCAAGAAGAGTTGGCAACTGAGGGTACTAACAGTCAGTGAAAAAAATGTCCTCCGAGAAACTATGGTACCTTCCCATAAAGTTATTCTACCACCTTTCCACATAAAATTGGGATTGATGAAGCAATTCGTAAAATCACTTTAAAGAGATGGAGAATCCTTCAAATACTTGGTCAGCAAGTTTCCAGACCTGTCGGAGGCAAAATTAAAAGGAAGGTGTGTTCGTCGGACCAGGTATTAGAAGGATTATAGTTGATCAAGAGTTTGTCAATACCATGACGGATCCTCAAAAAGAAGGGTGGATTGCATTTAAAGAAGTCGTACAGAAACTTTTAGGCAATAACAAAGATCCTCACTACAAAAAGTTTGACAGATAAAAGCTGAAAGCATTTCAAGCTTTAGGTTGCCTGATGAGTTTGAAAGTGCATTTTCTCCAGTCCCACCTTGGCGACTTTCCTAAAATTTTGGGAGCTGTGAGTGAGGAACAAGGCGAACGATTCCACCAAGACATTAAAGAGATGGAAAGGAGGTACCAGGGAAAATGGAGCCTTGCAATGATGGCAGATTACTGTTGGATGCTTCAGAGAGACATTCCAGATGCTACTCACAAGCGTAAATGCACCAAGAGGAGCCTCACAGGGAAGAAGAATCGAGTTTGGTGTGTATAGGTGAGCTCATTTCAGTTAAAAAAAGGATTTTCCTGAAAAAATTGTAATAAAATTTTTTATAAGTCTATTTCCATTTATTTTGAGGTATTGCCTTATTTAACATAGTTACCTAAATTGTCAGGAAATGTGGTGTCCTATGACAAAATGGAGGTCATTTTCGGATTCAGCGCACTAAAAAACTAAGATTACGTGGAATAACCAAAACAGTTCTTGAAAACATTTTTTTTTGCAGACCTGTTTTTATCCCTTATGACAACTCTTATAAATTGCCCCTTTTACCGATGACATCAACGAGGGATATGTTCGGTGACAGCCTATTGCACATCTTATATACCTACCAAGCCAGGTCATGACATGTGACTTCCTTCATGAGCTACAGTACACACTGCCAACGTCAAAAGTAAGAAGTGATCATAATAATATGACTCGACTGTGTAGTTCCTCTGTAGAGGCGAGACCTGCATGAACAATAACAAAAGTAACATGAACAACCACATCTGGGCTCCTTCTCTCTGCCCCACAGGAGCCGAATGGTCAGCCATTTTGGTATGTTTGCCGTTGCCTGAGGTCTTTGTTCTCAGTCATACAGTAGCAGATGAGGATGGTCTCACCTTTATCAACATGGGTGAAAACAGATGTTTTTTTAGGTCATCTGTAACCTAGTGTTGAAACTGGTGCTTACATGAGCCGTAATATTCTACACTTGAGCAATGCTTAGTCATAAGATAATAAAACATATCACCTGAATTGTGGAAAAATTATTATGAAAGGTGAGCAGATTTTTTATGCCTGGTTTGTTGGCTATTGGGATACATTGGTAAATTAATTTGCCAGGTTTGAGCAAAAAGCAAATTGAGTCTCTCATTGTATTCTGTAGACCTTCGAGTCATTAACAGGTGAATTGGTGCTGAATTTATCAAATAATTAGCTCAGTAGTTAAATTAGTTCATTTGGAATGTATTTGCATAAAGGCAATATGTAATAATGTGATAACTCTGACGTTGTTCACAGTGAATACATGGTTTTACATTGGACACGCACATGATCCTGCACAAATTCCTTCACACACAGAATAAAATCAGAAATTCCTCTATGTAGGCTAACAGCCTTTGCTTGCGTGCTAAGAACAAAAAAGGAACATGACAAATACTCCCTGAATACCCAGCCTTTAAATATGTACGAGTCTTACGCACGCAGAAGCAAGTTACAGTAGGAAACTGCATACATTACCCTAATCATAGATACAGTAGACAAACATTTTGTGAATCCTATCATAATTCGATGTCTGGAAGGGAAAATCAGATCAATATCTAAACTTGATACAATATGTTTTATTGTGTGGCAACAATGGCATTTTTTTTACATATTATATTTCAAGGGCCATGTTATCGTGGAGTCTTAAATTGTAGCAATGTTTAGTGTATGTTAGAAAATATTCCATATTACTACATACAGAATTAGATTTTTTTAATAGAATATTACTTAATTATATAGTTAAGACTAATTTCAGTTCCACAGCACATTACATAAAGCAGTGAAATTCCTGTAGGTAGTGCCTGTAGTAGGTCAAGATGAAAGCACAATTTGTTTGTAATATTAATTGAGTCCTGATCAAAAGTTTAACCACTTGAAAAATTGCAAAAAATCACATTTTACATTGTTGGATCTTAACAAGGTTCCAAGTAGAGCTTCAACATGCAACAAGAAGAAATGAGAGTGAGACAAAACATTTTCTGAGCATTCAATTAATTGAAAATAACAATTAAACAGAAACAGGCTGTTTTTCAGCTGATCCAAATTTTAGGACCAGCTGCTGAGGTGGGATGCAGTAAGACAGTCATTTGGAATTTCTTAAATGATCCTGAGGGTTATGGAACAAAAAAGTCAAGTGGAAGACCCAACAAAAATTTCATCAGCACTGAGCCGGAGGATCCAATTGGCTGTCCGTCAAGACACTGGACGATCCTCGACCCAAATTAAGGCCCTTACTGGTGCTGACTGCAGCCCCATAACCATCAGACGGCATCTGAGACTGAAGGGCTTCAAAAACAAAAAACGTCTTCAAAGACCTCGTCTCCTTGAATGCCACAGAACTGCTCGTTTGGACTTTGCAAGAGAGCACCAAACATGGGACATTCAAATGTGGAAGAAAGTTTTATTTTGTGATGCGAAAAAATGTAACCTTGATGGTCCTGATGGTTTCCAACGTTACTGGCATGACAAGCAGATCCCACCTGAGATGTTTTCTACGCGCCATAGTGGAGGGGGCGCCATAATGGTCTGGGGTGCTTTTTCCTTCAGTTAAACAATGGATCTTAAGGAAGTGCAGGGGCGTAAAACGGCTGCTGGCTATGTCCAGATGTTGCAGAGAGCATTCCTCATGACTGAGGGCCCTCATCTGTGTGGTAACGACTTGGTTTTTCAACAGGACAACGCTACAGTACACAATGCCTGCAGGACAAGGGACTTCTTCCAGGAGAATAACATCACTCTTTTGGCCCATCCTGCGTGTTCCCCTGATCTAAATCCAATTGAGAACCTTTGGGGATGGATGGCAAGGGAAGTTTACAAAAATGGACAACAGTTACAGACAGTAGATGGCCTTCGTGCGGCCGTCTTCACCACTTGAAGAAATGTTCCCACTCACCTTATGGAAACGCTTGCATCAAGCATGCCGAAACGAATTTTGGAAGTGATAAACAATAACGGCGGAGCTACTCATTACTGAGTTCATGTTTGGAAGTTGGATTTCTGTTTTGGGGGGGTTTAGTTTTTTTTTGGAGGTGTGGTCCTAAACTTTTGATCAGCTGAAAAACAGCCTGTTTCAGTGTATTCGTTGTTTTCATTAAATTGAATGCTCAAAAAATGTTTTGTCTCACTCCCATCTCTTGTTGTTGCATGTTGAAGCTTTACTTGGAACCTTGTTAAGATCCAGCTATGCT
The DNA here is from genome assembly GCF_014858855.1 of Bufo gargarizans. Taxonomy (NCBI): domain Eukaryota; kingdom Metazoa; phylum Chordata; class Amphibia; order Anura; family Bufonidae; genus Bufo; species Bufo gargarizans. The sequence goes on from NC_058082.1 coordinate 609,449,924, forward strand.
AAATAAGATTTTTTGGTCTTAAACTTTTGATCAGGACTGTACATAAACCGTTGCTTTTATCAATTTGTGGCACCTACAGACATGTTTTAGGTCACCTACAACTAAATCAGCAGAAATCAATTTGCACCACTTTTGATAAAAATCTAAATTCTGTTTTTTTTTTGTTATTGTTAGTGAGAGTCATCTTTTTCACTTTATTAAAAAAAAAAATCTTACACATTCTGGAGTTTGTTTTTTTAAATACATTTTCCAGTATAAAATAAATGAGTTCTGATGCAGCAGCAAATCCTTAAAAAAATTAATATACCCTCCAATCCCACTCATAAACGCCCACCCTGATTGAGCAGAGTATGGATGGAAGGAGCTAAAATGGGAAAATAAACACTAAACAAAATAACAAAAAAAATTAAAAAAATTAATACTTCAGTGCTCTTTTCTCAGGCATAAGCATCTATCTATCAATCTATCTATCTATCTATCTATCTGTACATCAAGATCAAAGTGGTAGAACATTTTAACTGATATAGAAAACATAATTCATACAGGCGAGCATGAAAAAGACACATTTTCCACTCCTCATCATATGAAAATTGTCATTGTCTATTCAGAATTAGATCTGCATTCTCCTGTCAAGGATAATATCTTATAAGTTTGTCACTTTTGTGGTTGTCAGCTGACAATGTTTTTTCCCCTGGCTGCTACCAACCCCATTCTGTTGGTGAAGTGTTAACATAATGATCAGTGTATCACAGATTCAGAAGGATTAGGTATAACTAATAAATACATAAAGTTCTAAACAAATAGTCATATCTCGGTGCATATATATTTATAGTGAGTGTAATTGTGTTTATAGTATATGACTGAAATTCAGGGCAATGCAATATTCTAAAGCCAGCCAATCAATGATACAAACAATCCCACCAGCAATTGTTAAAATTTTCCAACCAGGCCAATCATATATGCAGCAGACAAAAGGCTTGTGATCATTTGTGTTAATTTTTCAAACAATGGTGGGCCAAAATGGCTGAAATCAGTCATTTTGGCAGGATTTTTTATCTCATGTGGACACCAAGGCTCCTTTAAGGTGAATTTAGAAGGCCAGATAATTAGGCAGATTATCGGGAAAGAACGTTTTTGCGAACGCTCGTTCCGGACAATGCAGCTGTATGAAGAACAATAGCGATCCTTCATCTTCATACTGTGGAGGGAATCGCTGCATGAAATGCACTTCACTTCCACTTAATGAGCAGCCAACTGTCGGGAAGGAACTCTTTGCTGCTCACCAGCCCATCGAAATCCACCACTAGACTTCAGATCTTCAGGTAGATTGTTACTAATGAGCACCACTTTAAAGTATATTAATATACAGTATAAATACTTTATTCTTATTTTTTTTATAGACATCAATGGCTCATAAATCCAAATGTATGACTATACATTTGCCAACTGTCTACCGTTTTGGTGAATTTGATTGATGAAACCTTCAAAAAAAAGTTATGAATTTGGATTTTTATTGCCTTCATTTTTGTAATATGTGTTTCTAAAAAAAATATACATGACATAGGACACAAACGTGGCGTGAACTGAACCTTAGATGTTACTATTTGGTTCATGCGGGTAATATCTTACTTGACTGATATATTATTCACCCCTAGAAGAAATGTTAACAGGGTTCAAGGAAGGTTAATGACATGAATGTATTTTGTATAATTTCATTCCTAAGAAAAGAACTGTGCCATCGCCACTGGCATTGAGGGACATTTTGCACAAAGATTGAATTTTTGAAATCTTGAAAAGCAGATTAAAAAACTAATGGATCAGTCTGTTTTGATCATCATAAAAAAGTGTCTCTAAGAAAATTCAAGTGTAACCCTAAGGGGCAAATCAAAAACAAAGTCAGAGCAATAAACAAAATAGGGATTGGATTGAAAGTTTGCTTACTTGACAAAGAAATGTATTGGGTCTTTTAATCTCAGGAATTTAGGATTCATTATCAGGGCACTTAGAATATCTATTCATATTGTGACCTTCCATATCTTGCAATCTTTTTGAATTTTGATGGTGTAGATCATATGTATATTCATATAGTTTATTATGCATATGGGAACTATATATTGTTTGTAGTGCTGCAATTGTAGGGGTTGTCTTTTATAATCAGGATAAGTAAGTCCTTTGACTCCACTAGTTTTATAACCTTGCCTCCGATTATATTGGTATGTGTTATATTTACCTTCCATACTTGACTGCTGGCACAACTGCCATTTGAGCTGTAATACACCTGCTCCATCTATATACACCTACTCATTCTAGAACCTGTTTTTGGCGCCTCACTACATCGTTGTCTGTTTCTTATGTGGAGTGCATGTGGTACACTGAAATAGTGTCCTTGTGTTTTGCCTTTTTTTAAGTGGGTAGCTGCCTCTTACTGTAACGGGTAACCACGACCTAGTGTGTGCTCTTCACCATCTAGTTCTCCTTTGGCGCTCAACCTATCCCCTCCCTTTTTCCCTCTCCAAAATATTTTTCCCATTCATACACGCCATTTTTTCTTTTATTTTCTACTTATAATCAGGATAAGAGCAGATGTACGGGGGTGGGCTTCCAGGAAGAAGCGCGTACAGCCCAAAACAGTCTGTTGCCCATCATGATGCTTCCACCTCTCTATGCTGATAATTTGTTTTTATTGACTGGTAAGTGCCACAGTGAATCTCTTCTCTATTTAGTGATTCAATAGACTGTGTTCTTTTACTGAACCGCTGGGCACCATAGACGATGCTGGGAAAGTTGCATTGGCTGGGTGATTGAACTTGTGAGTTGCAGGTGTTAGTCTAGTGTGAGGTGTACTGTTTTTATTTTCCATTATGATATACACCATGTCCGAAAATTATTTTGCATATTTTAATAGTTTGCATATTTTTCAATGTGGCAATACCAATTATATTTCTGTCTTAGGCCTCTTGCAGACGAACGTGTGCGGATCCGCAATACACAGGTGCCGTTCCGTAAGCATTCCGCATTACGGATGCGGACCCATTCACTTCAATGGGTCTGCAAATCCGGAGATGCGGAATGGTGCGGAACGGAAGCACGGAATGGAACCCTACGGAAGCACTACGGAGTGCTTCCGTGGGGTTTTGTCCCGTACTTCCATTCCGCAAAAAGATAGAACATGTCCTATCTTTTTGCGGAACGGCTGAATCGCGGACCCGGTAAAGTGAATGGGTCCGCAATCGGCTGCGGTTGCCCCAAGGACTGTGCTCGTGCATTGCGGCCTGCATTTTGCTGCCTGCAGCACAACCACGGGGTGCACACGTTCGTGTGCAAGAGGCCTTATGGTACGACCACACTGCGCGGTCGTGTTGCAGTTGACCTGTGGGCTGCAGTGGGCTCTAATTGACCTCATGGAGAATGCACTGTTTAGTCACTCTGCATTGTTAATCTCCATGTGGCACCTTCAATACTGCATGACCATTAATGCAGACTGACTAAACTATTAAAATATTGCGGCCTATATGGCAGCTCTGTACTTGACCACAGTGCGGCTGTGTCGCAACCATGACCCAACTGTGCCCTGTAGTCGTACCCTTATTGCTTATAATTGTTTCTTTTTAAGTGTCAAATTGGGAAAGTAGGTGATTTGATTTTTTTATATTTTAAAAACTTGTTTTTTTTCACTGTAATTTTTAGTCCCCTTAGTGGACTTCAATGTGCAATCCTCTGATCACTTGTATAAGAGACTGCAACAGAATACAATTTCAGTCCAAGTGATTTGAACAGACTTCTTGTTAAAGGTGTTGTCCGGAATTGGGGACATTGGTGTAAGTGTACAACAATCACCTAAATATTACATTCATGCCTGTCCTACCTTTACCAGACTTTTCTGATGCCCCTTTTTCAATTCACAAGTTCTAGCCAAGTGTGCTGTTTTTCGCAGAGTCAGTGACGTACCGGATCCCTTTCTGCAGAGCGAAGCCTCTTCTTCTGCTTCACAAGGAGCCCGGTGATGTCACAGTCATCCACAGTAATTATTCAGAGCACACGGATGGGCGGTATCTAGGCGGCAACACACTGCGCTAAGCCATGCCCCTCTGGTCCGGTGACGTCACCGGGCAGTGCGCTTTCTTATCAATGAAGGAGAGCACTGAGCCGCTCCCTGTCTGATCGATGGCTGGCTGCCTCCATTGCCTCTGTGTAGTGCAAACACACAGCACATGTTACAAGGGAGGGACTGAGCCAGGAGGCGTTTAGGGGCGTAACTAAGGTGGAGGAATATGTGCGGCAGGAGGCGGCATATGAATTAGCGGGGCAGATGCACGGAGGAGTTGACAGACACCTGAAACCACGTGATGCTGCGCTGGGACCCACAACGGTGGAAAAATACATAAAAGCATCTGGAGGGACCTTGAAACAGCTAATAAAAGTGAGTTAATTGTTTTTTTTAATCCCGGACAACCCTTTTAAGCCATGCCTCAGGCATAGCTTAACAGGTGGCTTACTATGGCAGGCTTTCAAGACTTTGCAAGGCTTCAGGCTGCCATAGCAACCATAGTCCTGAAATTTCAGTGTGAAGACGACAATTGTAGAAGAGAGGGAGCCCCCTCCCACTGTCTAACCCTTCAGGTGAAAGCTTGCTATTGACATCTACATCTGAAATTGACATCTGAGGGGGTTAAATGACCTGGGTCAGAGTCATCTCTGATCCAGGTCACTGCTGGCAAGTGTCTGCTGTATTATACAGCCGGCATGGAGCAAGCTCAGCTCAAGAACCTGTTCTCATAGAATATTGTATATTTTTGTAATATATTAGATTGCTATTCTTCATTCTGTTAGGCCCCTCTCACACTGTAGTACTTTGGTCAGTACTTTGCATCAGAACGTGTAAGCTAAAACCAGGAGTAGAATCTTAAGAGAAGAAATATAATGGAAAGATAGGTGTATTTTGGACCCAAGGCTAGTTTTGCCATACTGACCAGAATAATGCAGTGTGAATGTGTCCTTTCTCCTGGAATTCCGAGACATGCATTGTTCTCTGGTTTAAATCATTTTTATCATCCCTTTGTGTCATTAGACATTATGAACCTAGTCTCTACCTTCCCATACTCTTTAGATGTCAGCTAAACTGTCATACAGCCGGCAGCTATTCCTTGTGACTCCCACATTCATACAGTACATACCCTTGGCTGGGCATATATGTGTTTTTAAAGGGGAAAAGCGACTAAGCTTGTCTTCTGCAGGAGCAAAGGACTGTGCATGTTGAAGTCAAACTAATCAGACCCTTCTTTCCTCCCAAAATCTGCCATCGGAGGAGATTCAGGACAGTCCTATACCATATACAGATCCGAACAGCTTTTATCGCTTTTATCTACTGTGCATTGGCCCTTTTAGGCTATTTTTGTAAGTGGTGGATTTTGCTCTGAAAGTCTGTGACAATTTATATTACTATAATAATACTGTATATATTACGTGATCTGCACGTAGGATTTCAAATTCACAGCATGCTTATTCTGTTGTGATTTTCACAAAAGGCTTTAGTCTTTGTAATGCAAAAGGTGATATCCAGAGAAAATCTACAGCAAAAATCCACCCAAAAAAATGGCCACCACATAAAATGTGGCACAAAAACTAAAGAACTAAAGAGGCTTAAGAAAAAAAAATCTTCAAAAATATTATATGCTTAGAAAAATGTATGTATAAAACGATTTCTCATTATTATGTAATTATTAAACTTTGCATATTTGTCATCAATAGAACAAAATATTATTTTTATGATACAAATGAACTCATTCCATACATTGAATAATATAGAAATAAAAAAGGTAAGACAATATGTAAATGCTTTTAGTAAGATTTTATTGCTTGTATAGCGACTTTTATACAGCGCAGGTTCCTCGCCAGGACAATACCAAAGGCAAAAAAGGAAATGGAGTGACATAATTAATTAGATTGTTGTCATTAATTATTAGTGAGGAATTGCATGTGAGCATTTCCAAAAAAGATGACTTTGCAGGATATTATTAAGTGAATCCATTTCAAACAGGGATTATCCAAATGAATAGTGATTGGACCTGTCAAAACATGCCAAACATCACTGTTGCCTTTCCGGGGTAAACAGAAAGGCAAACGCCATTGTTTTGTCTATAGGTGGATTAGTCTTTTGTCAGACATCACATTGCAACAGTTTCCATTATTTCATTGTATTGTATTGTCTCCAATTCAGCTTGGTTTACTTTTATTGTATCGTGACCCGCTGCACATTATCGGTTATTATTCAAGAGTTTCTTTCACTCAGCTCTGTTCTAATTAGAATTATTAGGATGGGTTCACACATGGTTTATTTTCGTAGCAGAAAAATCCACTATTAAAATGTGCATTCCTAGAAAGAATTCTGCAGCACATGTACAGAGAGAATTTCTATGCTGCAGAAATGTTACTTTTAATGTCACTTCAAATTCCGTACTGAACTCCATGACTAAATCTGTAAAACAAATTCTTCAGCAAAAAAACGCAAGGGGAATTTAAGTGATGAGTTTTACACCAAGTGTGAATTCAGTCTTATAATCAAGGAAACTAGAACAAACCTTGGTGCATGAATTAGTGCTGAAGTGAGAACCTTCTAAACCAGGGACGCCCAACCTCCCAGCATGCCTAGACAGCCTACAGCGATTAGGGCATTCTGGGAGTTGTAGTTTTGCAACAGCTGGAGGGCCGCAGGTTGAGCATCCCTGTTCTAAACAATGGACCTCACTTTCATCTGATCACATGAGGTAACATTTACCCCCCAAAAATGATGATTTAAAATGTAAACATTTGTAGTAGTATTTTAAGACAAAATACATTTATTTTCCATTGGCTTCTAAAGGTTTTGATTAAGGGCTCATGCACACAACCAATGCTGTTTTGTGGTCCTCAAATTGCGGCTCCACCAAAACACAGACACTGGCCTTGTGCGTTCTGCATTTTGCGGAATGGCCAGCAAATAATACAAGTTCTAACCTTGGTGGTAATGCAGACAAAAATAGGACATGTTTACTTTTTTTGTGGAACGTACATACAGTATGCACACTGAGTCATTTCCGGTGTTTTTTGCAGCCCCATTGAAGTAAATAGTTCTGCATATGGGCCACAGAAAAAGAAACAGACACGGACAAAAAATATGTTTGTGTGCATGAACCCTAAAGAGATTTTCCTGGATTAGAAAAATATGTCTGCTTTCTTCAAAAAACAGCACCACCCCTGTTCACATGTTATGTGCGGAATTGCAAATTTGCACCATTGACTCTAATAGAATTGAGCTGTGATACCAGACACAACCCATACACAGGGCTTCTGATTAGGGATGAGCGAACTCGAACTGTATAGTTCGGGTTCGTACCGAATTTTGGGGTGTCCGTGACACGGACCCGAACCCGGACATTTTCGTAAAAGTCCGGGTTCGGGTTCGGTGTTCGTCGCTTTCTTCGCGCTTTTGTGACGCTTTCTTGGCGCTTTTTGAAAGGCTGCAAAGCAGCCAATCAACAAGCGTCATACTACTTGCCCCAAGAGGCCATCACAGCCATGCCTACTATTGCATGGCTGTGATTGGCCAGAGCACCATGTGACCCAGCCTCTATTTAAGCTGGAGTCACATAGCGCCGCCCGTCACTCTGCTCTGATTAGCGTAGGGAGAGGTTGCGGCTGCGACAGTAGGGCGAGATTAGGCAGATTAACTCCTCCAAAGGACTTGATTAACTGATCGATCTGCAGCTGTGGATCATTGAGCTGCTGATCCTCAATTGCTCACTGTTTTTAGGCTGCCCAGACCGTTTGTCAGTCACATTTTTCTGGGGTGATCGGCGGCCATTTTGTGTCTTGTGGTGCGCCAGCACAAGCTGCGACCAAGTGCATTTAACCCTCAATGGTGTGGTTGTTTTTTGGCTAAAGCCTACATCAGGGTGAAGCTGTCACACCAAGTGCATTTAACCAGCAATAGGTCTCATGCACACGACCGTTGTGTGCATCCGTGGCCGTTGTGCCGTTTTCCGTTTTTTTTCGCGGACCCATTGACTTTCAATGGGTCCGTGGAAAAATCTGAAAATGCACCGTTTGGCAGCCGCATCCGTGATCCGTTTTTCCTGGCCGTGAAAAAAATATGACCTGTCCTATTTTTTTCACGGCCAACGGTTCACGGACCCATTCAAGTCAATGGGTCCGTGAAAAATCACGGATGCACACAAGATTGTCATCCGTGTCCGTGATCCGTGTCAGTGATCCGTGTCCGTTTTTTCCTATCTTTTCAATGGCAAACTTGACTTAGATATTTTTTTCATTTTTCATGTCCGTGGATCCGCCAAAAAACAAGGAAGACCCACGGACGAAAAAACGGTCACGGATCACGGACCTACGGACGCCGTTTTTGCGGACCTTAAAAAAAAAACGGTCGTGTGCATGAGGCCATAGTCTGTTTATTTTTTGGCCATATACTACATCAGGGGCAAGCTGCGCCTGTCACCAAGTGCATTTAACCCTCAATGGTGCGTTTGTTTTTTGGCTAAAGCCTACATCAGGGTGAAGCTGTCACACCAAGTGCATTTAACCAGCAATAGTCTGTTTATTTTTTGGCCATATACTACATCAGGGGCAAGCTGCGCCCGTCACCAAGTGCATTTAACCCTCAGTAGTGTGGTTGGTCAAGCTATCACACCAAGTGCATTTAACCAGCAATAGTCTGTTCATTTTTTGGCCATATACTAAATCAGGGGCAAGCTGCGCCCGTCACCAAGTGCATTTAACCAGCAATAGTCTGTTCATTTTTTGGCCATATACTACATCAGGGGCAAGCTGCGCCCGTCACCAAGTGCATTTAACCCTCAGTAGTGTGGTTGGTCAAGCTGTGACACCAAGTGCATTTAACCAGCAATAGTCTGTTCATTTTTTGGCCATATACTACATCAGGGGCAAGCTGCGCCCATCACCAAGTGCATTTAACCAGCAATAGTGTGGTTATTTTTTGGCCATATCCCAGTCTAATTCTGTCACTAAATCCATACCGGTCACCCAGCGCCTAAATACTAGGCCTCAAATTTATATCCCGCTAAATCTCTCGTTACCGCTGTCCTGTTGTGGCTGGGAAAGTTATTTAGTGTCCGTCAAAGCACATTTTTTGTTCTGGGTTGAAATACAATTCCCAATTTAGCAATTTAAAAATTTAGTGGTTTCTGCTGTATCAGAGCTATTTGAAATCTATCCCTAAAAGGGTATATAATATTCAAGGTGCACATAGGGTCATTCAGAATAACTTCACACACCCGCTACTGTGCATTTCCAAGTCTAATTCTGTCACTAAACCCATACCTGTCACCCAGCGCCTAAATACTAGGCCTCAAATTCATATCCAGCTAAATCTGTCGTTAGTGCTGTAGCTGGGCGAGTTATTTAGTGTCCGTTCAAGCACATTTCTTGTTCTGGGTTGAAATACAATTCCCAATTTAGCAATTTAAAAATGTAGTGGTTTCTGCTGTATCAGAGCTATTTGAAATCTATCCCTAAAAGGGTAGATCATATTGAAGGTGCACATAGGGACATTCAGAATAACTTCACACACCCGCTACTGTGCATTTCCAAGTCTAATTCTGTCACTAAACCCATACCTGTCACCCAGCGCCTAAATACTAGGCCTCAAATTTATATCCAGCTAAATCTGTCCTTAGTGCTGTAGCTGGGCGAGTTATTTAGTGTCCGTTCAAGCACATTTCTTGTTCTGGGTTGAAATACAATTCCCAATTTAGCAATTTAAAAATGTAGTGGTTTCTGCTGTATCAGAGCTATTTGAAATCTATCCCTAAAAGGGTAGATCATATTGAAGGTGCACATAGGGACATTCAGAATAACTTCACACACCCGCTACTGTGCATTTCCAAGTCTAATTCTGTCACTAAACCCATACCTGTCACCCAGCGCCTAAATACTAGGCCTCAAATTTATATCCAGCTAAATCTGTCCTTAGTGCTGTAGCTGGGCGAGTTATTTAGTGTCCGTTCAAGCACATTTCTTGTTCTGGGTTGAAATACAATTCCCAATTTAGCAATTTAAAAATTTAGTGGTTTCTGCTGTATCAGAGCTATTTGAAATCTATCCCTAAAAGGGTAGATCATATTGAAGGTGCACATAGGGACATTCAGAATAACTTCACACACCCGCTACTGTGCATTTCCAAGTCTAATTCTGTCACTAAACCCATACCTGTCACCCAGCGCCTAAATACTAGGCCTCAAATTCATATCCAGCTAAATCTGTCCTTAGTGCTGTAGCTGGGCGAGTTATTTAGTGTCCGTTCAAGCACATTTCTTGTTCTGGGTTGAAATACAATTCCCAATTTAGCAATTTCATAATTTAGTGGTTTCTGCTATATCAGAGCTATTTGAAATCTATCCCTAAAAGGGTATATAATATTCAAGGTGCACATAGGGACATTCAGAATAACTTCACACACCCGCTACTGTGCATTTCCAAGTCTAATTCTGTCACTAAATCCATACCTGTCACCCAGCGCCTAAATACTAGGCCTCAAATTTATATCCAGCTAAATCTGTCCTTAGTGCTGTAGCTGGGCGAGTTATTTAGTGTCCGTTCAAGCACATTTCTTGTTCTGGGTTGAAATACAATTCCCAATTTAGCAATTTCATAATTTAGTGGTTTCTGCTATATCAGAGCTATTTGAAATCTATCCCTAAAAGGGTATATAATATTCAAGGTGCACATTGGGTCATTCAGAATAACTTCACACACACCCGCTACTGTGTATTTCCAAGTCTAATTCTGTCACTAAACCCATACCTGTCACCCAGCGCCTAAATACTAGGCCTCAAATTTATATCCAGCTAAATCTGTCCTTAGTGCTGTAGCTGGGCGAGTTATTTAGTGTCCGTTCAAGCACATTTCTTGTTCTGGGTTGAAATACAATTCCCAATTTAGCAATTTCATAATTTAGTGGTTTCTGCTATATCAGAGCTATTTGAAATCTATCCCTAAAAGGGTATATAATATTCAAGGTGCACATAGGGACATTCAGAATAACTTCACACACCCGCTACTGTGCATTTCCAAGTCTAATTCTGTCACTAAATCCATACCTGTCACCCAGCGCCTAAATACTAGGCCTCAAATTTATATCCAGCTAAATCTGTCCTTACTAAGGACAGATTTAGCTGGATATAAATTTGAGGCCTAGTATTTAGGCGCTGGGTGACAGGTATGGATTTAGTGACAGAATTAGACTTGGAAATGCACAGTAGCGGGTGTGTGAAGTTATTCTGAATGTCCCTATGTGCACCTTGAATATTATATACCCTTTTAGGGATAGATTTCAAATAGCTCTGATATAGCAGAAACCACTAAATTATGAAATTGCTAAATTGGGAATTGTATTTCAACCCAGAACAAGAAATGTGCTTGAACGGACACTAAATAACTCGCCCAGCTACAGCACTAAGGACAGATTTAGCTGGATATAAATTTGAGGCCTAGTATTTAGGCGCTGGGTGACAGGTATGGGTTTAGTGACAGAATTAGACTTGGAAATACACAGTAGCGGGTGTGTGTGAAGTTATTCTGAATGACCCAATGTGCACCTTGAATATTATATACCCTTTTAGGGATAGATTTCAAATAGCTCTGATATAGCAGAAACCACTAAATTATGAAATTGCTAAATTGGGAATTGTATTTCAACCCAGAACAAGAAATGTGCTTGAACGGACACTAAATAACTCGCCCAGCTACAGCACTAAGGACTCCTTAGTGCTGTAGCTGGGCGAGTTATTTAGTGTCCGTTCAAGCACATTTCTTGTTCTGGGTTGAAATACAATTCCCAATTTAGCAATTTCATAATTTAGTGGTTTCTGCTATATCAGAGCTATTTGAAATCTATCCCTAAAAGGGTATATAATATTCAAGGTGCACATAGGGTCATTCAGAATAACTTCACACACACGCTTCTGTGCATTTCCAAGTCTAATTCTGTCACTAAATCCATACCGGTCACCCAGCGCCTAAATACTAGGCCTCAAATTTATATCCCGCTGAATTTGAATACAATACATTGGGCCAAATAATATATTTGTTGTTGTGGTGAACCATAACAATGAGAAAAACATCTAGTAAGGGACGCGGACGTGGACATGGTCGTGGTGGTGTTAGTGGACCCTCTGGTGCTGGGAGAGGACGTGGCCGTTCTGCCACATCCACACGTCCTAGTGTACCAACTACCTCAGGTCCCAGTAGCCGCCAGAATTTACAGCGATATATGGTGGGGCCCAATGCCGTTCTAAGGATGGTAAGGCCTGAGCAGGTACAGGCATTAGTCAATTGGGTGGCCGACAGTGGATCCAGCACGTTCACATTATCTCCCACCCAGTCTTCTGCAGAAAGCGCACAGATGGCGCCTGAAAACCAACCCCATCAGTCTGTCACATCACCCCCATGCATACCAGGGAAACTGTCTCAGCCTCAAGTTATGCAGCAGTCTCTTATGCTGTTTGAAGACTCCGCTGGCAGGGTTTCCCAAGGGCATCCACCTAGCCCTTCCCCAGCGGTGAAAGACATAGAATGCACTGACGCACAACCACTTATGTTTCCTGATGATGAGGACATGGGAATACCACCTCAGCATGTCTCTGATGATGACGAAACACAGGTGCCAACTGCTGCGTCTTTCTGCAGTGTGCAGACTGAACAGGAGGTCAGGGATCAAGACTGGGTGGAAGACGATGCAGGGGACGATGAGGTCCTAGACCCCACATGGAATGAAGGTCGTGCCACTGACTTTCACAGTTCGGAGGAAGAGGCAGTGGTGAGACCGAGCCAACAGCGTAGCAAAAGAGGGAGCAGTGGGCAAAAGCAGAACACCCGCCGCCAAGAGACTCCGCCTGCTACTGACCGCCGCCATCTGGGACCGAGCACCCCAAAGGCAGCTTCAAGGAGTTCCCTGGCATGGCACTTCTTCAAACAATGTGCTGACGACAAGACCCGAGTGGTTTGCACGCTGTGCCATCAGAGCCTGAAGCGAGGCATTAACGTTCTGAACCTGAGCACAACCTGCATGACCAGGCACCTGCATGCAAAGCATGAACTGCAGTGGAGTAAACACCTTAAAACCAAGGAAGTCACTCAGGCTCCCCCTGCTACCTCTTCTGCTGCTGCCGCCTCGGCCTATTCTGCTGCTGCCGCCTCGGCCTCTTCCTCCGCCTCTGGAGGAACGTTGGCACCTGCCGCCCAGCAAACAGGGGATGTACCACCAACACCACCACCACCACCTCCGTCACCAAGCGTCTCAACCATGTCACACGCCAGCGTTCAGCTCTCCATCTCACAAACATTTGATAGAAAGCGTAAATTCCCACCTAGCCACCCTCGATCCCTGGCCCTGAATGCCAGCATTTCTAAACTACTGGCCTATGAAATGCTGTCATTTAGGCTGGTGGACACAGACAGCTTCAAACAGCTCATGTCGCTTGCTGTCCCACAGTATGTTGTTCCCAGCCGGCACTACTTCTCCAAGAGAGCCGTGCCTTCCCTGCACAACCAAGTATCCGATAAAATCAAGTGTGCACTGCGCAACGCCATCTGTAGCAAGGTCCACCTAACCACAGATACGTGGACCAGTAAGCACGGCCAGGGACGCTATATCTCCCTAACTGCACACTGGGTAAATGTAGTGGCAGCTGGGCCCCAGGCGGAGAGCTGTTTGGCGCACGTCCTGCCGCCGCCAAGGATCGCAGGGCAACATTCTTTGCCTCCTGTTGCCACCTCCTCCTTCTCGGCTTCCTCCTCCTCTTCTTCCACCTGCTCATCCAGTCAGCCACACACCTTCACCACCAACTTCAGCACAGCCCGGGGTAAACGTCAGCAGGCCATTCTGAAACTCATATGTTTGGGGGACAGGCCCCACACCGCACAGGAGTTGTGGCGGGGTATAGAACAACAGACCGACGAGTGGTTGCTGCCGGTGAGCCTCAAGCCCGGCCTGGTGGTGTGTGATAATGGGCGAAATCTCGTTGCAGCTCTGGGACTAGCCAATTTGACGCACATCCCTTGCTTGGCGCATGTGCTGAATTTGGTGGTGCAGAAGTTCATTCACAACTACCCCGACATGTCAGAGCTGCTGCATAAAGTGCGGGCCGTCTGTTCGCGCTTCCGGCGTTCACATCCTGCTGCTGCTCGCCTGTCTGCGCTACAGCGTAACTTCGGCCTTCCCGCTCACCGCCTCATATGCGACGTGCCCACCAGGTGGAACTCCACCTTGCACATGCTGGACAGACTGTGCGAGCAGCAGCAGGCCATAGTGGAGTTTCAGCTGCAGCACGCACGGGTCAGTCGCACTACAGAACAGCACCACTTCACCACCAATGACTGGGCCTCCATGCGAGACCTGTGTGCCCTGTTGCGCTGTTTCGAGTACTCCACCAACATGGCCAGTGGCGATGACACCGTTATCAGCGTTACAATACCACTTCTATGTCTCCTTGAGAAAACACTTAGGGCGATGATGGAAGAGGAGGTGGCCCAGGAGGAGGAGGAGGAGGAGGAGGAAGAGGGGTCATTTTTAGCACTTTCAGGCCAGTCTCTTCGAAGTGACTCAGAGGGAGGTTTTTGGCAACAGCAGAGGCCAGGTACAAATGTGGCCAGCCAGGGCCCACTACTGGAGGACGAGGAGGACGAGGATGAGGAGGAGGTGGAGGAGGATGAGGATGAAGCATGGTCACAGCGGGGTGGCACCCAACGCAGCTCGGGTCCATCACTGGTGCGTGGCTGGGGGGAAAGGCAGGACGATGACGATACGCCTCCCACAGAGGACAGCTTGTCCTTACCCCTGGGCAGCCTGGCACACATGAGCGACTACATGCTGCAGTGCCTGCGCAACGACAGCAGAGTTGCCCACATTTTAACCTGTGCGGACTACTGGGTTGCCACCCTGCTGGATCCACGCTACAAAGACAATGTGCCCACCTTACTTCCTGCACTGGAGCGTGATAGGAAGATGCGCGAGTACAAGCGCACGTTGGTAGACGCGCTACTGAGAGCATTCCCAAATGTCACAGGGGAACAAGTGGAAGCCCAAGGCCAAGGCAGAGGAGGAGCAAGAGGTCGCCAAGGCAGCTGTGTCACGGCCAGCTCCTCTGAGGGCAGGGTTAGCATGGCAGAGATGTGGAAAACTTTTGTCAACACGCCACAGCTAACTGCACCACCACCTGATACGCAACGTGTTAGCAGGAGGCAACATTTCACTAACATGGTGGAACAGTACATGTGCACACCCCTCCACGTACTGACTGATGGTTCGGCCCCATTCAACTTCTGGGTCTCTAAATTGTCCACGTGGCCAGAGCTAGCCTTTTATGCCTTGGAGGTGCTGGCCTGCCCGGCGGCCAGCGTTTTGTCTGAACGTGTATTCAGCACGGCAGGGGGCGTCATTACAGACAAACGCAGCCGCCTGTCTACAGCCAATGTGGACAAGCTGACGTTCATAAAAATGAACCAGGCATGGATCCCACAGGATCTGTCCGTCCCTTGTCCAGATTAGACATTAACTACCTCCCCTTAACCATATATTATTGGACTCCAGGGCACTTCCTCATTCAATCCTATTTTTATTTTCATTTTACCATTATATTGCGAGGCTACCCAAAGTTGAATGAACCTCTCCTCTGTCTGGGTGCCGGGGCCTAAATATATGCCAATGGACTGTTCCAATGTTGGGTGACGTGAAGCCTGATTCTCTGCTATGACATGCAGACTGATTCTCTGCTGACATGAAGCCAGATCCTCTGTTACGGGACCTCTCTCCTCTGCCTGTGTGCTGGGCCTAAATTTATGAAAATGGACTCTTACAGTGGTGGGTGACGTGAAGCCTGATTCTCTGCTATGATATGAAGACTGATTCTCTGCTGACATGAAGCCAGATTGTCTGTTACGGGACCTCTCTCCTCTGCCTGGGTGCTGGGCCTAAATATATGCCAATGGACTGTTGCAGTGGTGGCTGACGTGAAGCCTCATTCTCTGCTATGACATGCAGACTGATTCTCTGCTGACATGAAGCCAGATTGTCTGTTACGGGACCTCTCTCCTCTGCCTGGGTGCTGGGTAGTGTTGAGCGCGAATATTCGAAAAGCAAATTTTTTTCGCGAATATCGCAACTTCGCGATTTCGCGAATATTTCGAATATAGTGCTATATATTTGTAAAAACGAATATTCGTTTTTTGTTTTTTCCCCCCCCCCCACAAAATTACAGTACACATATAATTGATTGTTTCCCAAAGGTCCAACAGCTCAGATCTTACTCACATTGCCTAGAAAGTGATTGAGGCGCGAATCTTCGTAAGGCGATTTTATTAGCGCACATGCGAATATCGGCACGTCCCAGAACAGAGGCAAAGGGCTTTGCATTCATACATTAGTGAATTGAGTTGCGAATCTTCGTAAGGCGATTTTATTAGCGCACATGCGAATATCTACACTTGTCCCAGAACAGAGGCAAAGGGCTTTGCATTCATACATTAGTGATTGAATTGAGCTGCGAATCTTCGTAAGGCGATTTTATTAACGCAAATGCAAATATCTACACTTGTCCCCAGAACAGAGAGGCAAAGGCCTGTGCATTCATATAGTATAGCACCATATTCGCGAATACGTAGAACTTCGTAAAATTCGATTTACGAATATTCGTATTTTTTATTTTACTTTCCACCTTACAGATTACATTGATCTGTACTCTGTCAACTACTGTCATCACCCCCCACTGTATCTCGATTGATTCCCAAAAGTCTCACATTCCCTAGAAAGTGATTGAGGTGCGAATCTTCGTAAGGCGATTTTATTAGCGCACATGCGAATATCTACACTTGTCCCAGAACAGAGGCAAAGGGCATTGCATTCATACATTAGTGATTGAATTGAGTTGCGAATCTTCGTAAGGCGATTTCATTAGCGCACATGTGAATTTTGCATAGCATATGTATTATGCGATGCGAAAATTCGAATTATCGCATATGCGAAATAATAACGAATTTGAATAATCGCGAATATTTTACGAATATTCTTTCGAATATTCACAAAATTTCGCGAATTCGAATATGGGACATGCCGCTCAACACTAGTGCTGGGCCTAAATTTATGACAATGGACTGTTGCAGTGGTGGGTGACGTGAAGCCTGATTCTCTGCTATGACATGCAGACTGATTCTCTGCTGACATGAAGCCAGATTGTCTGTTACGGGACCTCTCTCCTCTGCCTGGGTGCTGGGCCTAAATATATGCCAATGGACTGTTGCAGTGGTGGCTGACGTGAAGCCTCATTCTCTGCTATGACATGCAGACTAATTCTCTGCTGACATGAAGACAGATTCTCTGTTACGGGACCTCTCTCCTCTGCCTGGGTTCCGGGGCCTAAATATCTGAGAATGGACTGTTCCAGTGGTGGGTGACGGGAAGCCAGATTCTCTGCTATGGGACCTCTCTCCAATTGATTTTGGTTCATTTTTATTTATTTAATTTTTATTTTTATTCATTTCCCTATCCACATTTGTTTGCAGGGGATTTACCTACATGTTGCTGCCTTTTGCAGCCCTCTAGCCCTTTCCTGGGCTGTTTTACAGCCTTTTTAGTGCCGAAAAGTTCGGGTCCCCATTGACTTCAATGGGGTTCGGGTTCGGGACGAAGTTCGGATCGGGTTCGGATCCCGAACCCGAACATTTTCGGGAAGTTCGGCCGAACTTCTCGAACCCGAACATCCAGGTGTTCGCTCAACTCTACTTCTGATGTTTTAGAAGAAAGCGGCCATATTTTTATAATCCTGGACAATCCACCTTCAGTAGCTGCCTGACGAACAACAACTATCTCTAATGGCTACACCTTTGATTTTTTATTGTATTATACTTATTTAGTGCTTAAAAAAGTGTTTCTTTGCTTGTTTTTTGTTGAACATTTTCAGTTTATTTTATGCAGCCTATGTAGCTGCTTATACATTGCAGGCTTCTCAGTTCAGTGTAAAATCTGTCAATTGAACTCCCTGATGGCTCGGTCTCCATCCACTGCAGGCATCTTCTGAACCCTCATCTAAGTGGTATTCTGATCCCGGCGCAGGAAGGCACAGTGAGGCATTTGTGACCGCCTGGGCCGGGACACACAAGCTGTGACAGAGAGCAGTAAGTATATATTTTTTTTCAAGTGTATGTACATCTTTCAAGTGCAGCTCTTTAAGTGCACATACTGAATTATACCAGAATTGGACCAGAAGTGACCCACAGGTAATTACAGACGAAGTTATTGCAAACAATGTTTCAATTTTTCATCATACTCTTCCCACTTTTCCAAAACCTCCTGAAACATCCCCACATCCATTCACCCAGCAAGGAACTATTCATCTCTCCCTCCATCTTACCTTCTCATCTGACCGCTTCCACAAACCTGTTTGGCAACCTAAAACGCTTCCTTCCCAAACAAACACAGATACCTCATAACCTCTCTTATTCTCATCTATTAACACTTTTTCTGCTTCTCCTTACTGCTGGTGACATCTCTCCAAATCCAGGCCCCGCTCAGTTAATCCCCACTATCACCTCTACGTCCCACTACAAATCTCCTTCTACAAATTTCTGCAACCCCCAAAACCTAATAACCATTCCTCTGACCTCTGCTCATCTGGTTCCTCTTGCAGGAGCATTATGGAATGCACGCTCTGTCTGTAACAAACTGTCCTACATTCCTGATCTTTTCATCTCTCAAAAACTTTCCTATCAGGGTCTCACAGAAACATGGCTGACACCCTCTGACACCTTCTCCCCTGCTGCACTCTCATATAGTGGATTTCATTTCACTCACACCCCCTGCCCTGGCTGCAAACATGGTGGAGGAGTTGGCTTTCTCCTATCAGATACCTGCTCCTACAGCCCAACTCCACTGCCACTCCACTATCTAACCTTTCTAATTCTCCTCTCCCCCTATCTGACCACAACCTACTCATCTTCTCTTCATTGGTCTCTTCTGCTGCTCCCCCAGTCCACACACTAGCACACGCCCGCAGGAACCTTAAACATCTCGACTTTCGCTTGCTTTCTGACTCTCTTCTGCCACTCTCTACCATCTGTTCCCTCCAAGACCCAGATGCTGCCACCACCCTGTAAAACACCACAACAAGTACAGCTCTGGACACTGTTGCCCCCTTCACACACAACAAAACCCGAAAAATCAACAGACAACCCTGGCACACCAACCTGACCAAAAAACTCAGACAAGCTTCCAGGGCTGCTGAGCGGCGATGGAAGAAACCCCACTCTAAAGATCACTTCACTGCATACAAGCAATCCCTCCTCATATTCTAATCCTCACTCGCTGATGCAAAACAGGCCTACTTCTCATCTCTCATATCTTCCGTGGCCCACAGCACTAAACAACTTTTTAATACTTTTAACTCCCTGTCCATCCCCTAGCACCCCCACCCTCTCCTCTCATCTCAGCTGAGGACTTTGCCTCAGATAGTCAAAATTAGAGAAAGCTTCAGTACACAGTCACCACAGACCCTCTACACAAGTGCTCAGTCCTCTTCTCCCAAAACCCACTTCTCCACCATTACAGAAGAAAAACTCTCCACTCTACTCTCCAGATCACATCTCACCACCTGTGCACTTGATCCAATCCCATCCCACCTCCTCCCTTACCTCACCACAGTGTTTATCCCAGCCCTAACTAATCTCTTTAACCTATCACTAACCTCTGGTGTCTTGCCCTCTGTTTTTAAACATGCTACCATTGCACCCATCCTCAAAAAGCCTTCACTTGACCCATCCTCTTTGTCCAGTTATCGCCCAATATCGCTTCTTCAGTATGCCTCAAAGTTACTTGAACAACGTGTCCATTCTGAACTGTCCTCTCACCTCTCCTCCTGCTCCCTCTTTGATCGCCGACAATCTGGCTTCCGACCCCACCACTCGACTGAGACTGCCCTTACCAAACTAATTGATGGTCCATCTGGACCTAAATACGTCTTTAGATCATGTACTGTTTTTATTAGCTAAAACTTTACTTTTATTTGTTATTTTTTTTAAATAGATTATTTCACTATCTATACATACATGGACACTACTTTGACAATTTAAAACTATCAGTGGTGTGGGCTGCTCTATCTAATTATTAACATTCATCACCTATAGTAACCTATTACTGTTTTTCTGCCACCATTATTTATGGCCTATATTTGTCTGTATCAATGGTCCCATTCGCGTCTGCATGGCTGTACATTTACATTGTATATATTTTTGTAACAGCTGTTACTCCCTCACTACCACTGTCTAAAAGACTAACACTGATGCACTCTGCATCCCAACATGTTTCGCTGGGTGACCAGCGTCTTCAGGGGATAATGCAGAGATGAGAAGTGGCTGAAAAAAGGTGTCATGGCAGTCTTATCTCCGAATGAAGAAGTTGGAGAAAGAGTCTACATCCTAGGAGACATCACTGGATGTAAGAGGTATGGTGCTGTAATTAACTGTATATTTAATAGCGATGTAATGTCCATCCAAATATCTGTTTCATGGTAGGGTTGGGGGGAGGAAATTGAGAAATCTGCCCCAGACTTCAGGTTACACGGTGCATGTTCTGAATTATGGGTCCTCACACCCATCTACCACAATATCTGTACTGAGAGAGTTATCACTGTGTTATCTGTGGAGTTACATAGGACTTTAACTGACCTACTACATTGTCTGTTAAAAGGGGCATGCCCACAGACTTTGGGGGGGACACAATTTTTGGCTTGCCCCGGGTGCTGGCAATCCACGCAACGCCACTGCACCGTACTTCCAGCCAACAGCTGGTATCATCAATGACCCGCTACAGTCAGTGATTGGCTAGGTAGTCACATTTCTGTGGTAGAGACTGGTGGGGGGAAGATGGGTATTACTTCTCATTCTAAGAACTTTTTCTATTTGGCCATACATACGTCTTTAGGGCTGTTTCAGACGAGCGTGCCCTGTGCGGAAATCACGCTCTGCATGTGAGTGTGATTCTCTGTTATGGACGCATGGCATTATACTGATTTATAATGCTGTGTATCTCTACATCACCTGTATCTACTGAATTATAGTGACAGCATTGTCAGTATAATTCTGTAGCAATAAGGTTGTGTAGAGACATACAGCATTATAAATCATTAAAGAGGTTTTCTTAGCAAATGGTATTTATTATAGAGAAAGTTAAGAAAGTTAATACAAGGCACTTACTAATGGACTGTGATTCTCCATGTTGCCTCCTTTGCTGGCTGGATTCATTTTTACATCATATTATACACTGCTCGTTTCCATGGCTGTGACCACCCTGTAATCCAGCAGCAGTGGCCATGCTTGCCAGTGATGGCCAGTTCGCCGTGTTTGCCCGTGAACACATGCAAGCTGCCATCTGAAATCACAAGTCCGGTGAGGCACAGGTAAGTCCTTTCCTGTGCCTGTGCCGGGAGCCGGTCTGAAACAAATGCTGTCACTGGGAGCAGGCAGTTCTGATAACAGCCGCCGGGGGCCTTCATCGGGCTGTTCTCGGAACTGCCTGCTCCCGGTGACCGTATTTGTTTCAGAGCGGCACGCGGCGCAGGCACAGGTAAGGACTTACCTGTGCCTCGCCAGACTTGTGATTTAAGATGGCAGCTTGCATGTGTTCGCGGGCGAACACGGCAAACTGGCCATCACTGGTGCTGCACACTATAGGTAAAAGCATACATCTCTCGGGACTGCACATAGTCCAACACATTTTTCTGTAGTGTGAAAGCATGGCCATCTCTACTGGATTGCAGGGTGGTCATAACCATGGAAACGAGAAGTGTATAATGTGATGTAAAACTGAATCCAGCCAGCAAAGAAGGCAATATGGACAATCGCAATACATTAGTAAGTGCCTTGTATTACATTTCTCTACATGATAAATGTCATTTGCAGAAGAGAGACAACCTCTTTAAGCTAGTGTGGACAGTCTCACTCAAGGAAAAGTCCTCTATACAGCAAAGATACAAAATCCGAGTTGACCCCTAAGAAGGGTTCAATCAAAAATGACGGTTTAATGCTTTACCGTCTAACATTTCCCGTCTAATATTTTATGACTGACAGTCATTACATCAGATGTGTCTACAGTACAGACTAGGTCATTAGTCTGGGAGAAAGCTAATCAGTACCGTTTGTGTTTAGTGTAAAGTGTGCATGACTGCCTTCTGAGAGAGAAGTGTGACCTTGTCCTGCGAGTGACAAAAATGTAGGGTAGATTATATATGTAAAACACACATGAACCAGTCTAGCTCAATGCTACACTATAGAATGTGGACTGTCGGGGGAAATGTTCTTTCATACTTCCTAATAATTATTTTGCACCTATTTTGGTAAGTAGGTAGTGGTCCCAATGGTGCCTTGTCTGTCCCGGTGCTTCCTCAGTCCCAGTCATGGTGTGGTGGCATTGTTTGCTCAGGTTATTAGAACACAATTCAGTTCCCTGTCGTTGCACCCACTACTTACAAATACATTTTACAATTTTGTAAAATTCAGCGAAACAGCTGAATTTTCTGTACTTTCCTCATCTATAGGGAATATTTAGTCTTGAAATGAATCCACATTTGTGTTGTTTTGGTTGAGTTTGCACTTTGGCATCAGTGTGTCCGATAGGAATGAATAGGATCCATGGGCTGATCAGTCAAGGTCTGTTCTGTTGACAAAAAGAGGTGTCCTCTACAGAGTACTCCCCTCAGAAATGATCCTACCCGACCCAGATTACCAATATGTACAGGCTGTTGCTTAGCGGTAGCAACTGGCAGGTGACGCTCTTATGAAGAACTAGGAGTTATACTTGTCATTCAGTACTAAAGTGCTACATAGATACCCCCCTACACACAGACAATCACATCGTGGTCGGGTTGTGAAGAACAGAAGGGCGATAGGTAGAACAAAAGAATGGATGATGTATTGTCTGTTCGCAAGTATATTGTTATATTTATTTTTTAATGGTGGCTAATACAAGTGCTAAGCATTCAGATGTTAATCTAGCTATTGATGTACCTTAATGATCATGATTCATTTATGTCAAACTAACACAAGCCACAAGATGTGTCAGCAGACAGCATGCTTGTTGATGGTTTCCAGGTAGCATCAAATTGCCACAAACAGATTAAAAACAAGCTGAAAAATAAGTAGTGAAAACATATTACAAAAAGACTAAATCTTATAATAGGTGGCAAAATGCCACTCTATTGGTAGCTTCATTTTAAAAGATTATTTGTACATTTTCTTTTCCAGGAACTTAAAGGGGTTCTCTGGGAATGATTCAAAATGGTCACCAGCAACCTGTCCTAGAATATGAGTAGGGCGGGTTGTCTCCACTTGCAGAGCTATCTAGCGGGAGGTGAGGAGTTGGAGCCTCACTACACACTACGCTCTGGCACTTGCCTGTACTACATATTGATAAGTGTTCCTGTAAGGCTGCTCAGCCATGATGGCATATCGTAGGCAGGATCACATCATCACCATCTATTGTAGAGCGATGTAATAAGGCCCCCACCTCCTTACTCACCTAGGCAAATCTGCAAGTAGGGGCAACCAGTCCTGTTCACATTCTAAGACAGGTTGCTGGTGGCCATTTAAAATTATTCCTGGAGAAACACTTTAAAAATCCAACAGCCTTCTGACTTGTGGAGGCAAGAAGGCTACCTCAGTACCTACCTCTCCGTCATGCGCTGTTTCCGCCATCTCCGCTGTGTTCATGTGCCCGCCTGGACTGGCTGGGGGGCTCTCCTGCTGAAGTTCCGTCTTGATGTGCTCCTAAGTCTTCCTGTTCAGCTGCATTTACACAAAGACTCGAGAATGCATCCGGTCTGGACCTGGGCAGAAGAGCCGCGGCCAGTCCAGGAGATTACATGAGAGCAGTGGACATGGTGGAATAGCCGAAACAATGGAGGGCTAAGTACTGAAGAAATCATCTTTCTTCCACAGGTCAGAAGTTGTCGGATATTTAGAAAAGCTGGAGAACTCTTTTAAGTTTAAAATATATTACATCAATAGAAGCCCCTTTTCTTTTATTATCTACAGTCTGTAATCTCCACATTAAGCATCTTTGTTACCTTTGTACATTTTGCTGTTCGTGCATTTGATTAAGAAATCTGCCAGAGATCAACCATCGTCCCGACAAACCATTTAATGCATTTATTTATCCTCACAGTTTGCCTAAAATTAAAGTCTATGGATTTTGCGGCTTACACTGAATAATACATGTAATATTTAATAATGCAATAAGTTCAGGGGTGTTTAGCACGGGAAGCTTAGCTAAATGGATGGAAATGCATAGCAACAAATCTATCGAATAGGAGAATGGCAGACATTTAAATGTCATTTTCTGAAAATCGGACAATTAGGATCACGTGCTGCCTGTAGATCAGTTACCACCTGACACACAAGGGCCACAGATATACGACAGGCAGGGTACACAGTACTATTTATTGCAGTGTTTGAATATGGAAGCTGAGAAGAGACAACGACATAACAACAGGACAGAAATTTTTGTGGTTTTGCACATAAAGTAATAGTTAACCCATCCCTTATGGCAGGTATATCACTGAGATGATGTGCCACGTGCTCCTAAACATAGCTCCATATTAGAGATGAGCGAATCGATTCTATACAATCAAAATTCGACCTGAACTTTTCCAAAAATTCTAATTTTACAGTATCAGAATTTCTTGTGATCCGATTCGGAAGAAATTTTTGTGCAGAGGAGAGAGAGATAGCGATCGACCAGAATGTCATAAACAGCTTTTCTGTTCGAATTGTATCAGACCCGAAACAAATTTTCAGAAATTTTCTCATCACTACTCTCTATACATAAGACGTATTTTAGCGTATTTCAGCGGCAGTTGTATTTTTTGTGCTTGTTTTCTGGCAATTTTGTCCATTAACTTCAGTATTCAATGTAGTACCGAATTTATAGTTTCCTAAAAAAAAATTCTACGATCTCGGAAAGTTTCTGTAAAAACAAAAAATCCAGTTACAGCAAGTGTTATGTTTTTCATGTTTGATAATTAAAATAGCAAATAATTGTATGTGATCCTACAGTGGGTTATGATCACCAGATCACTAGTATTAAAGGGAATGTGCCATCTATATATTTTTTTTTACTAATTGAAAGCAGATAGAGACACACATCCTTTCCTACGAAAAAGGGGTTTCCAGCACTACTTGAATCTTGAGAGATATTTTTTCTTTATTTTCAGTTATACAAAAACAGCAATAAAACTTCACAGGTCCTGGTTCAATCTACACGTTTCAAACAGGTAAGTTCTTATTCATGACTGGCATGTTTTGCTTGTGCGAGAGCGGCCATATATACTCTCATACAGAGCGCCCATCCCCCCCCAAAGGAGATTATATCCAGGTGCAAATGGCACTGCAATCACACACGAGTGAAAGACAGGCATCTGCTCTATTCAAAATGATAAAAATACTAATGGATTGGAGTAGTATAAAAACTTCGATGTAATGGTAAATACTCCCATGGCCAATAGCCAGCAGCACACATCTTCATATACATATAAAAAATACATGAAATTATAATGCATTGGCCATGAGAGAAAAAAAAACGCAAGGTGTGAACACGGTTCCAATCAATTCAGTATAGAAAGAAAATTAAAACTAGTGAAAACAAACAGAAATATATACACATGGTACACTTTTATAAGCAACGACAACAACTTATTACAACCTCGATCCAAAGTATCATGGAGACCAAACACAAAAAATTTCAGAGAGACCTGTTTGACTATCAAAAAAAACAAGTATATGAATGGGGCAGAAGAGACAATCCATATCAGACCCCGAGATCTATTCTAAAAAAATCACAAAATAAAAATACAAATATTAGAAAAAATAGACACCTACTGTCAGCTTTGACACTTCGGATGGAGAATTCTCTGATACTAGCTGTGAAAATCTAACATCAAAATCCAAGAAGACAGATTCAGGAGAATCGCAGGTGGACTCTCAAGTGTCCCAATCCTCATATTATAAAAAATCTAAGAATATGCCGACCCCTATGATGAAACCAAAAAACGGGTCAGGAGAGGGGGGAGAAAACACAACAAAAAAGAAAGCCCACAATATGGCGACCCGTCCCCAAAAAAACTGATAAATAATTTGGATGTTGTTAATTTAGCTAAAACAATAT
Organism: Bufo gargarizans; assembly: GCF_014858855.1. Lineage (NCBI taxonomy): Eukaryota > Metazoa > Chordata > Amphibia > Anura > Bufonidae > Bufo > Bufo gargarizans. Next base: position 609,476,136 of record NC_058082.1, read on the forward strand.
TGACTGATAATCAATATAAGGTTCTGGGATTGGGTCTAAATTTTGTACCATCAAATGATTTCGATCTGTTCTCTACTCTAATAGATATAAATAAATTTGTCAGAAACCTAACGGTTAAAAAGCATTATAATGAAGAGGAGAACATCTCGAACGCATCTGATACGCCCACCCAGCAAATAGACAATGTCTTTTCGTGTTTCTCATTTGTGGAACAACTTGCTCTCACTAATCTTTAAGATTTACTACAGTCTGAATCAGGGACTAGGGACGTGGTTCCTGCAGCATGCGGTTTCCGCACTAATAATCCACTTTTCTATCCCCTGAAGTCTCGTACTGCTGGGATGGACGTGTTCCAAGATATTATGGAAAGGGAACTCCTCCTTATTAACAAACATGGGGACAGACCATCCAGTGAGAGCAATCTTACTATCAAACAAAAAACAGCCATAAGAGAACTACGGGATAACAACGATATTATCATCAAAATGGCCGACAAGGGCGGCGCGGTGGTTGTTTTAGAAGTCAAATGATGGGCATTATATGCGACTCCTCTACCTATAGAAAATTAAGCTCAAATCCTACCACTAAATACCAGAAATAATATATAGTTTTTTTTTCTCATAAATAATTTTCTTATTTAAATATAGAGTCACCTATCATGCCCATCATACATGCTCTTCCTAAAATCCACAAAGGCGTCTGCTCTCCACCGCTCCGCCCTATAATTTCGGGTATCGGCTCCTTGACTGAAAGATTGAGCCAGTGGCTTGACTCTGTGTTACAACCGTTGGTCAAACGGACACCGGGTTATATCAAAGATATAGGAGATGTATTAAAAAATTTCTTTGATAAACAATGGTGTCCCAACTTCACCTGGATTACATCAGATGTTATTGGCCTGTACCCTTCCATACCTCACTCAGTAGCGCTCCTGTCTCTGGAGTATCATCTGCATAGGTACAGTCCTCACGGCAATGATTTAATTGATTACATTCTGTTAGTGACATCACTATTGCATAATTATTTCTGCTTTGATGACATGTACTATGTGCAGATTAAAGGCGTTTCTATGGGAGCCAAATTCTCCCCCTCCCTCGCCAACATCACTGTGTCATATTGGGAGGAACATTATTGGCCATGGGAGTATTTACCATTATATTGAAGTTTTTATACTACTCCAATCCATCAGTATTTTTATCATTATGAATAGAACGGATGCCTGTCTTGCACTCGTGTGTGATTGCAGTGCCATATGCACCTGGATATAATCTCCTCCCTAAATTGGGGGATGGGCGTTCTGTATGAGAGTACATATGGCCGCTCTCACACAAGCAAAACATGCCAGTCATGAATAAGAACTTACCTGTTTGAAACTTGTAGATTGAACCAGGACCTGTGAAGTTTTATTGCCGTTTTTGTATCACTGAAAATTAAGAAAAAATATTACTCCAGATTCAGGTAGTGCTAGAAACCCCTTTTTCGTCAATATTATCAAGGTCTAACCTACATTTCCGTGGACCCGGGGGGTGAAATACGTGCATCATTACTAAACAAGGGTGAGCTGGATATTTACATTATCTACACATCCTTTCCTAATCTGTTTTTATTCCCTGATTATAGATTTTTTACTTCTATTTTCTGCACATGATTATAGAGGCGGCCATCTTGTATAAGTTGCTGTTAACAGCATTTAGAGATAGGGTCCAATGGACAGGAGGGGACCTTTTTGACTTCTATTGGAGTTTCCAGGCTTGATCTGTGACATGTGCAGGGAGGGGGATAGATAAGTTGTGACATCCCCTCTTGTGAATGGTGGATTCTGTCTTATAGGTGTTACCTATCATTGTATTCCTGCCTGTGATGATACTGATAACTGCAGAAGATTGATCTCTACAGAAAATGAAATGTTGCATTATTCACACTCAATTTTGGATTTAAAAAAAATAAATTCAGTAAATAAAAATGCAACACTAAAAATTCTTTAAAAAATGTTTACCTTAAAAACATGATTAACACAATGTAATTTTGTCACATTACCTTTAAATCCTGATTCTGTTTTAGCTTCCATGTAGGATCAGAAATTTATCGGATTTTTGAAAAAAAATAAAAAAATAATGTTTTAAACCTGGATCTGCAATATATGAACCAAACCTAATGTTTTTACGTTACATTGAGGATCTCAATACCAGAATTTCCATTTGGTCTCCATACATGGAAAGAGATCCGTTTAGGATGCATCAGAATGTCTTTCTTCCGTTCGATCAGCAGCCGTTACAAGTTGTGGTTTTGTGTCCGGTCATAAAAATGGGAAAAAACTGATCCCACACTAAAAACAAAGTCAGTCAATGGTGACGGATCAGTTTTTTAGGAGCCCAAAAAACTGGATCTGTGACCTACTGACTTTTAATGTATTTAGTGATGGATCCGTTTTTCTGTTTTGATTTCACACAACCGCATCCTAACGGAACATTTGCATCCTGATGTGCAAAATTAAAATGGTTCTGTTTAACCCTTAGGATACCGGATAATTTTTTTGGGTTTTTGCGTTTTAATTTTTTCTTCCCTATCTTTCTTAAGCCATAACTTTTTTATTTTTCTGTTCACATAGCTGTATGAGGGCTTACTTTTTGCTAGACAAGTTGTACTTTCTAATGCCACCATTTAATATGGCATACAATGTAGTGGGAAGCATGAAAAAAATTCCAAATGAGGTGGAATTGGAAAAAAATGAAATTTCTCCATCACAATTGACCTGTGCCCTTCATTCTCTGGATCAGTCTGATTACAACAATACCACATATCTATAGGTTTTTTACATCACCATCTGACCCCCATAGATTTTTTGCAGGACAATTTTTAGTTTTTATTGATACTATTTTGGAGTGTGCGTGACTTTTTGATCACATTTTTTCCGTTACGCCATTCGCTGTATTGGAAAAATATTTTTAGATTTTAATAGTACGGGCATTTTCGGTGATACCCATAATGTTTATATGGTTTTTTTTTTGTATTTGTTTTTTTATTCTATAGAAAGGGGGTCGTTTAAACTTTTATATTTTTTTTTACTTTTAATATTTTTTTACAGCTTGTTTTTTACTTTTTTATGATTTTGAAGCTTTTTTTTTATTTTTTTATTCTGAACAGTCATGGATTTTTTAGATCCATTAATTGCACAGAATTGCTCATTTCTTAAGTTGGCCTGCCATCAATTACCGACATCCTCATTGGCCACAGGAGATGCCGGTACGCAGCCCAGAAGCACAAGTTTCTGGGTTTTTCATCCTTTAGATGCCATGATCTCACTTAATCATGGCATCTAAAGGCTTTAATGACCGCGATCGGCAAGGGCTTTTGTCCTGAAAGAGCTAGTTGTAGCTGTGAGGCTGGCTTACGCTACTTTCACACTAGCGTTTTAGTTTTACGGTATTGAGATCCATCATAGGGGCTCAATACCATTTAAAAAAGCTTCAGTTTTGTCCCCATTCATTGTCAATGGTGACAAAACTTAACTGAACAGAACGCTCCAAAATGCATTCTGTTCTGTTTAATTGCGTCCCCATACCAGAGCGCAAACCGCAACATGTTGTCGTTTACTTTCCATCCTGGGATGCGGAGCAAGACAGATCCGGCATGACCCCCAATACAGTCAATGGGGACGGATCCGTTTTCTCTGACACAATCGGCCACAATAAAAAACGGATCCGTCCTCCATTGACTTTCAATGGAGTTTATGACGGATCCGTCCTGGCAATGTTAAAGATAAGGGTAACCATTTTCAAAGTACCAGTAGTTCAATATGTCACTAAACAATAGTACACCAAAATTATTAATCCACACATATAATATAAATTCATTCTTTATTGTTTTAAAAAAGGGGGGAAAGATCCATACATAATATAACAAATACATACAGCGGTAGCAGTGCAGGACAGTACTGCGACAAGTATAAATCCCCCCTCCCACAAACCTCCTATAATTGACTTTGTACTATCAAAAGTACAGAGAATATATACTAGGGTCTCAGTCTGGTTATTATATAACACACATATGAGCTAGACAATACATACAATTCATATCTTGACCCTATGCCTTATCCTCCTAATCTGTTCATATGCTATCATTGTAATTCAAACATCTATTACATGGAGTCTCCATAAGGACATACTCCTCAATACCACCAATAAGGATTTACAATGTATAGCATTAATGATCACATCATAAGTTGCAAAATACGTAGTAATACAGGATGAGCATGAAGGCAATGAGTATTGACCAGGAGTGAGAGAGGAGAGAAGATGCCAACCCGACGCGCGTTTCGCCTTGCTTCTACCCTTCTCCCTGAAGAAGCGAGGCGAAACGCACATATTTGTTATTTTATGTATGGATTGTCCCCCCCTTTTTTTTTTAAATAATAAAGAATGAATTTATATTATATGTCTGGATTAATAATTTTGGTGTACTAATGTTAAAGATAATACAACCGGATCCGTTCATAACGGATGCATGCGGTTGTATTATCAGTAACGTAAGAGTTTTTGCTTAACCCTGCCGGGTCCAGTAAAAGTGCTAGTGTGAATGTAGCCTTAGCTATTTTCCTAGTACTGCTACATAAGCATGCTTGGAAGGCACCTCTCTCTCCAGCAAATATTAGGTTTTGTGTAAATCTGTACTTTATGAGAAATTCAAAATTAATCCCAAACTGTAGAATCAATTTGCTCATCCTTAGGGCCCATTCACCTGACTGTATTTATGGGTCTGCATTCATTCAACAATTTTTTGAAACAGATGCGGAGCCATTGATTCCGTGTGCTGTCCGCATCTGTACTTGCGTCCCACTACCCCACAAAAAAAGATAGAGCATGTCCTATTCTTGTCCGCCATTGTGGACAAGAATAGGCATTTCTATCACAGGACTGGCCGTGTGCATTCAGCAAAATGCAGAATGCACACGGGCTAGTATCTGTGTTTTGTGGATTCACAATTTGCCGATTACAAAACACATACAGCCATCTGAATGGGCCCTTAGGATCACTTTTCACATGCATACTGTAGTCCAAGACACTTTCTGCTGCCGTTGGCCAATCGAAGAGTCGGGCTTGACAAGTAGGAAGTGCATGGGCTACAGATGCACAGTGTGCTTCAGATAGTCTGTGCTGTGGCCTTCGTGGATGGCAGAAGAAAAGCCTGAGAATTAGCAGATCTGCAAATAAAATGACAAAAATGAGGTCACCAGGTAAGTGTTCTGCTTGCTCCATAGTTAATACGCCACCCTGAACATTTTAGGCTTAGGTCAAGCCCAGGAGAGGCAGTTCTATTAGTGTTAGGGACCCATCTGCAGAAGCCACCTTGACGCCTGGTAGATGGGCCCAACACACGTTTGATAAAAAATGTGCGCAAAGAGCTTCTATTTTTTCATTTATAGTAGGTATAATACCACTTTAATTCAGTATAATCCCAATTTCCCAGTTTTATTGTTTGTATGTGAAATGTTGTGCTGCCATACCTGGTTTTGTTTGCTCCATAGTTATTGTGATATTTTTTTTCTTGAACTAAATGGTCAATTTAACAATCTCTATGCTACATGCCTCTATCCTTTAGGTAAATGGCTGACCTCCGTGCTAAAATTATAAGATGCTCTTTTATTTGGTCCGCCTTGGCCGGCAGGGCCTGAGTATGTCTACTGCTTCTGCACTATCATGTACCTCTGTCTCTGTTCATAGTTAGCTTAGTAAAGAGGAACGGCTTATCACATACGTGTTACAGACACTATACCGTTCTATATGTTATCGATACACTTTATCTCGCTGACTTGAAACGCTGGATTTATGAAAAAAACCCATAAATACTGTACATTCAAAAAGCTCGAAAACACAGATATCTTAAGAGCGCCATATAAAACATATCTGTACTGTAGAGCTGCCGGTATATGTTTCAAAGCTTACATTTATCTAAGATGTTCCGGGGTCATGGAATAGATTTGTCTGCATGAAATAATTAAAACCACCAGCCTTTGCCATCCTGAACCCTGCAAGTTTGTTTCTACGCAAGAGGCCGGATACATGAAATCAACCATCAATATAACGTATATATTGTATAATCCTGAAAATCTGACATTGGGTAAACATTGGCTTGCTTCATCGAAGGCCTATACAGTTGTTGCATGAAGAACAGAGAGGAAAAAAAATCAGGCTGCATTACAATAAGCAGCTGCAGAGACCACGCACCGAGCAGAATCCTGACTCCGAGCCACTTTCAATGCAACGCATGGCTGACATGAGGGGGGAGTAGAAAAGCGAGGAGGCACTCAAGCATATCTAACCTGAGAGGACAGTTCTTGCTTATTATAGAGCCTTCGCTGATAATAAAATCTGAATCAAACTGCCGACGGAAACCCACTGGAGAATTTCTGCCTCTTTAATTTTTAAAGTTATGGAAGCACTCGACACTGAGGTAGATCCAATATCACTACTTTGCGTGCAAATACTTACTTAAGCAATCCAGGGTGCTCAAAACCGTGCAAGAAAAAAAAAATCAGGTGAGAGTCCATGTAAAGACAGCTAATTACGATGTTCCATTACCGCTTTCTGTCACCAATGGTCCTAAGTGGTCACGGCTGATTAATTCCAATTAGTTTTCACAGGGTTAAGGTCATGACAAATTTATGTTTTGACTGCAAGAAATGGGAAGCGATCACGAAAGCTCCAAAAACATCAAAACAAAAGGGAGCGCCGCTGTTAACATGCAGGCTACTGAAATCCCCGAACGGAGGGCGCAGCTTAGTTCACTTCACTGGCGGCATGGATACATAGCATTACATACCAGCTAGCAGCTTTTAATGCTTCCAATGTCGCTCCACTCTTAATGGAGGTTTAAATGTGCCTTGGTGGCTTCCGTTATGTTTTTCCAGTTGTATCCATAAATAGCCCCGTCTTGTTTTTTGATGACAGCGCGGTCTTCTCCTGAGAATACATGAATACATTTTTTTTCTTTAGATAAGTTCCCTCCTTTACACCTCCACAAGTCCACTACATAGATACCTATGTAAAATATAACATTCTGGCTGTAGGAAAGTACCACTAGGGGGAGCTCAATAGCTTGCTGAATACTGAGTTATTATTGCGTTTAATGTATAAACAGTATGCAGTTAGCTCCTCAGCCTCTTCTAGTGGTAAGAAGAATGTTATGTTTTAAAGAGGACCTGTCACCTCTAGAGTTACTGTTGTGTCCAAACACCCTGTGCCGTAAGGACATTGTGATTTCACAAGGTCATACGACATGATAAAGACACATGGGTTTGATGTAGCCGTGGGATAAAGCAGCACGGTAATATCTACATCCCAGAAGCTGTGCTTAGTAATGATTGGTAAAATAATATAAAAATAATAATAACTAACCCTAATCATCGTGTTTACGGTGAGTTGCATGGTGAGTTTGGGATCAAGGCTTCCAATGTCATATGACCCTGTGACGTCACAAGGTCCTTATGGCACATGGAGCTTAGACACCACGGTAGAGTTACTTAACACTTTTCCTTTTAAGAACTATTTTTTTTTTACAAAAATACATACATGTTAAAGGACTATGTTATTGATACTTATTACTAACATAGTCTTTTAACATGTATGTATTTTTGTATTTCTGTATCTTTGTATTTTTTATCTACTATTGTAATGTGATCTTAACCTGGGGGGAGGGACATGTCAATCATTCTCTCCTTACCACCAGCCCAACTATTTAACCACTGGATTTGTGCAATAATGTCATTTATGTACTTCCCTGAGGAAGGGGTCGGTTCTACTCTGAAATGCATTGTAGATCCATCAATAAAGCTTAGTCACCTTCAAGCCAATGTCCTCCGCTCCCTCCTTGCAGCACAGCCTCGACTCCTTGTTACTTTCCTTGAGCTCTAGCAACACAGTATAATGCCCTATTATATGACCCACATAGTATAATGTCCTTTGAGGTGTGCACCTAGCCTTTCTGCTGCCTGAGGCAAAAATTTAAACTACCCCCCCCCCCTTTACCAAATTCTCAACCTCACCCCTTCCCTCCTACCATTACATATAGCACTACAAAACATACAGGGTAATACAGCGCCCCCTAACTCTTACATCCAGTGACGTCTCCTTTGATGTAGATGTTCTCTTTCCTGATCTTCTCCATTCAGACCAGACCTTCATGATGATTTTTCATACATCTCGGCAGTTTGACAAAAACATTTTAGTTTCCTACTTTTCCATCAACCTCCCACCTTCTGGACAAATCACCCGATCACCTCCAATACTCTGCCTGCCGTGCTCCCCAATACTATACTGCAGAAACAGTCCCCCTGATAATATTAGTACCATGCAGATAATGCCCTTTAATAATTATTGGAACTCAGTGTCCTAAAATAACTGCACCCAGCAAATAGTGCCCCTGACAACAATAGTGTAAACATTATGCCCCCCCAAAATAACTGAGCTAAGCTGATACTGTGCCAGGGTGCTCCCCAAAGTCCCAACTAAAAATTATCTGCCAGAGTGCATTAGTAGTAATAGTGACTCCAACAGTACTAATGTCCCCACTGTGCCCCCGAAGTAATAATGCTCGCATAGTGCCCATACTAGTAATATTAATTAAAGATGAGCGAATCGAAGCTGACGAAGTGAAACTCGATCCGAATTTCAGGAATTATTTGATTTGCACCGAATCCGAATTTACTCACGCTTCGTGGTAACGAATCGCCATTTTTAAAATGGCTGCTGCACATGTTAGGACATGGAGCAAGGAACTCTGGGAACGAGGGATCAGCCACAATGCCAGAGCATTAGAAGTGTAGGGAAAGGATAAGGAGGAATTATAATTCACAGTATTGAAGCAGAACAGGGTCCAATATGGGAGTGTACAGCCTGGGTAATAGGAACAATCCTATTACACCTTGCTGCACTGAATGCGGATCCAAATTGCCATTATACAGCTGCTCATATCAGGTTTGCAATACCTCTGTAGCTCCAGCAAACCGTCCTTGTTATCGGGGTCTTATTAGTCCTTGTGCGTTGCAGTTATATACATACATATACACTCACCTAAAGAATTATTAGGAACACCTGTTCTATTTCTCATTAATGCGATTATCTAGTCAACCAATCACATGGCAGTTGCTTCAATGCATGTAGGGTTGTGGTCCTGGTCAAGACAATCTCCTGAACTCCAAACTGAATGACAGAATGGGAAAGAAAGGTGATTTAAGCAATTTTGAGCGTGGCATGGTTGTTGGTGCCAGACGGACCGGTCTGAGTATTTCACAATCTGCTCAGTTACTGGGATTTTCACGCACAACCATTTCTAGGGTTTGCAAAGAATGGTGTGAAAAGGGAAAAACATCCAGTATGCGGCAGTTCTGTGGGCGAAAATGCCTTGTTGATGCTAGAGGTCAGAGGAGAATGGGCCGACTGATTCAAGCTGATAGAAGAGCAACGTTGACTGAAATAACCACTCGTTACAACCGAGGTATGCAGCAAAGAATTTGTGAAGCCACAACACGCACAACCTTGAGGCGGATGGGCTACAACAGCAGAAGACCCCACCGGGTACCACTCATCTTCACTACAAATAGGAAAAAGAGGCTACAATTTGCACGAGCTCACCAAAATTGGACTCTTGAAGACTGGAAAAATGTTGCCTGGTCTGATGAGTCTCGATTTCTGTTGAGACATTCAAATGGTAGAGTCCGAATTTGGCGTAAACAGAATGAGAACATGTATCCATCATGCCTTGTTACCACTGTGCAGGCTGGTGGTGGTGGTATAATGGCGTGGGGGATGTTTTCTGGGCACAGTTTAGGCCCCTTAGTGCCAATTGGCCATCGTTTAAATGCCACGGGCCACCTGAGCATTGTTTCTGACCATGTCCATCCCTTCATGACCACCATGTACCCATCCTCTGATGGCTACTTCCAGCAGGATAATGCACCATGTCACAAAGCTCGAATCATGTTTATGTTCTAAAGCCTTTTTTTGTTGTGCATTAGTGTGTGGGGGAAGATTATTAGCCATTGTGTGTTGAAGTGAGAAAGTTACAGCCCTTTTTGGCGTAGTAAAAAAAAAATTTTTTGCCGCTCACAGCCGCATATACAGTATATGTTCTAAAGCCCTTTTTGGCGTGTATTAGTGGGGGGAAAAGGGGGCTTATTAGCCGTTGTGTGGTGAAGTAAGAAAATTAAAGCCCTTTTTGGCGTGTATTAGTGGGGGGGGGGAAGGGGCTTATTATCCGTTGTGTGGTGAAGTGAGAAAATTACAGCCCTTTTTGGCGTGTATTAATTTCCTTTTTATTAACTTATTTGATCTAACAGTATGTCAGACACAGAAGTGACAGGCCCTGCACAGGGGAGGGGAACAGGCCTAAATGTTTCTGGTGCAGGCATAGGTCACAGCAGAGTAAGGGGGGGTGGCAGCAGGGTTCACTTCGAGAGGCCTGAGATCCCAGTGTCAGCTAGCGGTCATGTCTTGACCAGCAACCCAGCGTTTCTTGAATGGTTGACTTGATCTTCGACTTCGTTGCAAGTGACATCAGACATTCCCAGCAAAGAGTCGGTGGGTTCGTCAGACACAACCCTTAGTTGGCATGGCCTGGGAGCAGGCCCTGTGCCCTCACCTGTCTTCAACCTGCTTCTGTCCTTTTCTGTTACCTCAGCCAGAGAAGTAATTTTATATGCTGTGGGCTCAGCTCCACTATACAGCGTAGACAAGCTACTAAAGGACAGTCAGCAGCTACTGGCCAGCCAAGATGTGGAGGAGACATCCTCTGCTTCATCCGGTAGGCGGGAAAGTACTGATGAGGAGAGTGGCGTGGGAGCTGGTGTTGCGAGCGGTGAGGCTCCTGACCCAGAAACCGTTGAGGAGGACATCAGTGACGTGTAGACATAACTCGATGATGATGTAGCAGATCGCACTTGGGAGTCTGGTGAATTAGGGGCTTCATCATCATCGGGAGAAGAGGGTGGCAGCTTGCCCGTGAGGCAGTGGCAGAGCTAGGAAGTCGCTAGCATGGCAGGGAGTCAGCAGGGTGGCAGCAGTGGGAGGTAGGGAGCCAAACGTGCCCGGGGTAGACCACTCACTTCGCAGGAGCCTACCTGCCCGGAAAGTAGTGGTGCAGGGGTTCACAGAGGCATCGGCAGTCAGTCAGTGCGGAGTGTTGGGGGTAAAATCACCTACTCAACGGTGTGGCAGTTTTTTGTTAAGCCGCCGGGGGAGGTGAACATGGCCGTTTGTCGAATCTGTGGGCAGAAGATGAAGCATGGCCAGGGTGCCAATGTTGGCACCACGGCCTGCGTCAACATATGCAGCATCACCATAAAGTAGCCTGGGAGAACCGTGGCTCCAATGTGGGTGTCCAGCCTGCCGCAGAAACAGCTGCATCACCCAGTGGCACGCACATGATTTAAGGCAGTCAAGGCTCCACCACCTCAGCCAAAGGAAGCTGTCTGTCCTTCCATCATCTGCGGGTTCTGATGCTCCTTCTCCTCCTAGTCAGTCATTCCATCAGCAATCGATCACCAAAGTGTTTGCCAAGAGATAACAGTATGAGTACACTCATCAAACGGCGCAGAAGCTGAACGTGCTCCTGGCCAAGTTGCTGGTTCTGCAGTCCCTCCCTTTCCAAGTGGTGGACTCTGCACCTTTTAGAGAACTGATGACTTGTTTCGAGCCGAGGTGGAGAGTCCCAAGCCGTCATTTATTTGCCAAAAATGCAGTACCAGCCCTGAACACATATTTAGAACAGAAGGTAGGCCAGTCCTTGAGCCTGTCGGTGTCTGCCAAAGTGCACGGCAGCGCCGACGTGTGGAGATGTAACTACGGTCAAGGAAAATATATGTCCTTTATGGCCCACTGTGGTTCCTGCCCAGCCAAACCAGCAACTTGGCCAGGTGACGCTGCTTCTGCCTCCACGTTCTCATGCTGTTGGTCCTGCAACAATGTCTGCCTCTGCCTCCTCATCCTCCACCTTGTCCTCAGTCTCAGCGGTGTCTCGCTGTTCTGCACCTAGTTTGCCTGGGCAAACGGAGTCACACAGGGGAGGAACTGCTCCACGTCCTTCATCAAGAAATCGAATCCTGGCTTTCTCCGCGACAACTCAAAATCGGAACCATGGTGACCAACAACGGGAAGAACATGGTGTCGGCGCTGCAAAACGGAGGACTGAGCCATGCGTCCTGCATGGCGCGCGTGTTCAATCTGGTAATAAAGCGGTTCCTGAAGTCTTCCACAATCTGCAAGACATCCTAAAAATGGCCAGAAAACTTTGCATGCACTTCAGCCACTCGTACACCACTAAGCACGCTCTCCTTCAGCTACAGCGGCAGAATGGAGTCCCCCAACATAGACTGATAAGCCACGTTTCCACCCGTTGGAATTCCACCCTCCATATGTTGGACCGACTGTACGAACAGAGAAATGCCATAAACAATTTCTTGATGATACAGGAGGAAAGAGGTACTCCCCTGTGCAACTTCGATGTTAGCCAGTGGCAGCTCATGGGTGACACCTGCCGTTTTCTCAGGCCCTTCGAGGAGTCCACTTTATTTGTCTGTCGGCAGGAGTACAGGATGAACAGCGTCATTCTACTGATTCATATCCTAGAAAAGATGCTGGTAAATCTGGCTGGTCAGAGGACTGGAGACATGGCGCCTACATCTGACAGCCACATGAGCCCTGTGGGGCAGAACTGGAGGAGGTGGACATTAGAGCATAAGCAATGTGTAGCGAAATGGGTGGTGTTTCTACACAGGTGACAGGCGAGGAGGAGCAGGAGCAGTCAGAGGAGCAAGAGGGAGATGAGGAAAACGATGCAGAGGACCCAGACACACCTTGGCAGTATGCAGTGGAGATGGAGGCAGGGAGTCCCTCCGGGTCACATGCGCAAATGGCCTGATGCATGCTCACTTGCTTGCGTAGTGACAGCCGAATGTCACCATTCGGCAGAGGGATGACTACTGGCTCTCCACCATGTTAGACCCTCACTACCGGTCCAAAATGGGGGCCTTTTTTACACCTTATATAGAAACGAGGGGGCACTCTCAAAAGGAAAACACTGTCAGATGATTCAAAATAAATTTAATATTCTAAAAACAAACCCCTAAAATACACATAAAACATACATCAAAAAATCTGAATATGCGATATGCAACATTAAATAGCAACAATGTCCCACTTGTGGTTGTAGATAAATAGCAGTCACTGCCGTACAATTAAATTTCTGACACACAATAATTAATTGTGGTATAGTAGTTTAACAGCCTACACAACACTGTGTGCGATATTGAGGTCTAAAATACAAACAATGTTCCAATTGGAAGTGTGGTATAGACGTCTGAACTGATGGTAATCAATGTCCCACACTGTAACTACGGCACTGTAGCCCCTTGGGGTGATGCTAAATGGCCCGCACAGTGCTGCAGATATGGTGTTGCGGCTCTAGACAATGTTCCAATTGGAAATAAGGTATAGACGTCTCGATCTTTAATTGTTAATCTCCCGTACCTTTGGGTACGTATGGCACTGCAACCACCTGGGGTGATAATGGCAGCTCAGGTCAAATTTCAATGTCCGGTATTAAAATTGCGCAGAGATGCGTATGAAACCTCCAAGTTACTTACAGATTCTTGCCGCTGTAGCTTCCCGGTCTTACCCTTTCTTGCTGCGGAACTGCAGCGCTAGTCTCCCAGGTGGCCGTACACGGCCGGCTGTGGTGTCCCACGTGACCTGGTCTCTGGGGTTCCGGGTAGGCGCTTGTATATGACGTCACTGCTATGCGGCTGTAACTTTGGTAGCGGAGGTAAATCGCTGGAGTTTTGAATTTTGCTGATGTCCAACTTCTTTATTCGTTACTTTAGAATCCACGCTCACTCTGATATTCCAGACGCGTTTCAGGGTCTTATGCCCCTTCCTCAGTGGCCTTACACCTGTTGAGAGGGAGGACAAACTGAACTATCATAAAGACATCCAATGTAGTCAGTTCGCCGCTGCCTATCTGCACCATTGTCCATCCTCTCACAGGTCTGACCGGGGGGGCGCACCCTCTGCGCTCACGTTCCACTGCCATGGCTGCTGGGGGAGGGATGGCAGGAGCAGTACCAGCTCCATCAGCAGCAGCACGAGTCTAGAGTCTGTGATAAGCAGCTTTCTTCACCCGCATAGGGAAGAAACTACTCACCAGCAGCTAGACATAGAGCAGAACCTGAACTGCAGTGGTCGCATACTTGGACAGCACCCTGCCACCCCACATTGAAGATCAGCTGGACTACTGGGCAGCCAAACTGGATTTGTGGCCGCAACTGGCAGAATTTGCCCTGGAAAAGCTGTCCTATGCAGCAGGCGCCATAGTTACCCCAAGAAGAACTCGCCTGTCCACCTAAAATGTGGAGAGACTGACCCTTATCAAGATGAATCAGGCGTGGATCAGCCAGGATTTCCACCCACCAATTCCTGATGCATCAGACTAGATCATCCATGGTACCACACCAACACTTTGACAAAAGAGACCGGTTTCTTCTGACTACCTGCCTCAGCTACTATTCTGATGCTGCCACCCGCCTGATGTCACACATCTGATGCCAAGTGCTCCTTATTACACACCATCATCAGCGGGTAATGTTTGTGCCACCCTCCTTCCCACTCTTTCACTGGGTCATTCTGTGGTCTCCTGATGCTGCTGCTACCTCCACACTATGTCAACTTTCCACTCTGTGGTCTTCTGACGCTGCTGCCAACTCCACACATTGGGCCATTCTGTGGACTTCTCATGCTGTTTCCACACTCCCCTCACTCATGACTGGGCCAATATTTAGCCTTTTTGGCCTGGTTGACACCATCATTTATTTGACCCTTCTTTTGATCTGTCAGAAGGACGGAAAAATGACTACACACAATGGATCCTGTGTAGCAGCTGTAAGGCCTGTATGGTCCCATCAGAATTGTCCTATGATTTTGTAGCCAAAGCAGGAGTGGGTACAAAACACAGAAGATATGCAAATATTCCATTCACGTGTCATCTCTGTTTTGGATCCACTACTGTTTTTTTTTGGGCATTAGCAATACTGATGGATTACTGACCAAATGAGGACCGAGTGAAAACGGATGCTCAACAGACAGGATCAGTTTTTTGGGGTGTTATTGTTCTGATGGATCAGAGAAAGGGCAAAATAATCAGTGACGTCAACACAAACTTACTGCTGACACCCTCTCCTGTCAGGGGGGGGCTCTACTTGTATAAGCGTTTAATAGAACAGGTTCTGTAGACATCTATGTGGAATCAGCTGATAACCATGTAAAAGAAGTAACATAGTAACATAGTACATAAGGCCGAAAAAAGACATTTGTCCACCCAGTTCGGCCTGTCATCCTGCAAGTTGATCCAGAGGAAGGCAAAAAAACCCTGTAAGGTAGAAGCCAATTTTCCTCACTTTAGGGGAATAAAAATTCCTTCCCGACTCCAATCAGGCAATCAGAATAAATCCCTGGATCAACGACCCCTCTCTAGTAGCTATAGCCTGTAATATTATTACGCTCCAGAAATACATCCAGGCCCCTCTTGAATTCCTTTATTGTACTCACCATCACCACCTCCTCAGGCAGAGAGTTCCATAGTCTCACTGCTCTTACCGTAAAGAATCCTCTTCTATGTTTGTGTACAAACCTTCTTTCCTCAAGACACAGAGGATGTCCCCTCGTCACAGTCACCGTCCTGGGAATGAATAGATGATGGGATAGATCTCTGTACTGACCCCTGATATATTTATACATATTAATTAGATCTCCTCTCAGTCGTCATTTTTCTAAAGTGAATAACCCTAATTTTGATAATCTTTCAGGGTACAGTAGTTGCCCCATTCCAGTTATTACTTTAGTTGCCCTCCTCTCCAGCTCTGCTATGTCTGCTTTGTTCACTGGAGCCCAGAACTGTACACAGTACTCCATGTGTGGTCTGACTAATGATTTGTAAAGTGGTAGGACTATGTTCTCATCACGGGCATCTATGCCCCTTTTGATGCAACCCATTATCTTATTGGCCTTGGCAGCAGCTGCCTGACACTGTTTTTTGCAGCTTAGTTTGCTGTTTATTAAAATTCCTAGATCCTTTTCCATGTCAGTGTTACCGAGTGTTTTATCATTTAATAAGTACGGGTGACTTGCATTATTCCTTCCCATGTGCATAACTTTACATATGTCAGTGTTAAACCTCATCTGCCACTTCTCTGCCCAAGCCTCCAATCTATCCAGATCCCTCTGTAGCAGTATACTGTCCTCATCAGTGTTAATTACTTTACACAGTTTAGTGTCATCTGCGAAAATTGATATTTTACTATGCAAGCCTTCTACAAGATCAAGTGCCCTCTTACACGCTATAGTAGAATCTTGGGCCTCTGCACAGTTCCTTATACCTGACACTAACATCGACCTGTAAGGTTGCGTTCACACTTGAGTTATTTGGTCAGTTTTGGCCCCATAACTGCCCAAAGAAGTCAAGTGTGCAGTGAGTCTAAGGCCCCTTTCACACGAGCGAGTTTTCCGCGCGGGTGCAATGCGTGACGTGAACGCATAGAACCCGCACTGAATCCTGACCCATTCATTTCAATGGGTCTGTGTACATGATCGTTGTTTTTCACGCATCAGTTCTGCGTTGTGTGAAAATCGCAGCATGTTCTATATTCTGCATTTTTCACGCAGCCCTGGTCCTATAGAAGTGAATGGGGCTGCTTGAAAAACACATTGCATCCGCAAGCAAGTGCGGGTGTGATGCGTTTTTCACTGATGGTTGCTAAGAGATGTTGTTTGTAAACCTTCAGTTTTTTATCACGCGCGTGAAAAACGCATCAAAACGCATTGCACCTGCACGGAAAAAACTGAACAACTGAACGCAACCGCAGACAAAACTGACTGAACTTGCTTGCAAAATAGTGTGAGTTTCACTGAACGCACCCTGAACGCATCCGGACCTAATCCGTCACGCTCGTGTGAAAGAGGCCTCTTTCACACGGGTGTCAGTTTTTTTGCCCGGATAAGAGCCGGGTGCGTTGCGGGAAAATGCGCGATTTTTCCGCGCGAGTGCAAAACATTGTCATGCGTTGCACTCGCGTGAGAAAAATCGCGCATGTTTGGTACCCAAACCCGAACCTCTTCACAGAAGTTTGGGCTTGGGATTGATGTTCTGAAGATTGTATTATTTTCCCTTATAACATGGTTATAAGGGAAAATAATAGCATTCTGAATACAGAATGCATAGTAAAACAGCGCTAGAGGGGTTAAAAAAATAAAAATAAAATTTAACTCACCTTAGTCCACTTGATCGCGAAGCCAGCATCTCCTTGTGTCTCCTCTGCGCTGAACAGGACCTGGGGTGAGCTGCTGCTTTAAATACCGGTTAAGGACCTTTGATGACGTCACTATGGTCATCACATGGTACGTCACATGATCTTTTACCATGGTGATTCACCATGGTAAAAGACCATGTGATGACCGGAGTGACGTCATCAAAGGTCCTTAACCAGTATTTAAAGCAGCAGCTCACCCCAGGTCCTGTTCAGCGCAAAGGAGACACAAGGAGATGCCGGCTTCGCGATCAAGTGGACTAAGGTGAGTTAAAAAATGTTTGTTTGTTTTTTTAACCCTTCTAGCGCTGTTTTACTATGCATTCTGTATTCAGAATGCTATTATTTTCCCTTATAACCATGTTATAAGGGAAAATAATAATGATCGGGTCTCCATCCCGATTGTCTCCTAGCAACCGTGCGTGAAAATCGCACCGCATCCGTACTTGCTTGCGGATGCTATGCGATTTTCATGCTTCCCATTCACTTATATGGGGCCTGCGTCGCGTGAAAATCGGACAATATAGAGCATGCTGCGATTTTCACTCAACGCACAAGTGATGCGTGAAAATCACCGCTCATGTGCACAGCCCCATAGAAATGAATGGGTCAGGATTCAGTGCGGGTGCGATACGTGAGGCCTTAGAGATGAGCGAATTTTTCAAAAATTCAATTCGGACGGTTCGCCGAATTTTTTTACAAAAATTTGCTTCGATCTGAATTTATTCACGCCGAATTGCATAAAAAAAATGGCTTTTTCCTTGCTGCAGAGAGCCCTTATAGTGGTGTAGAACGATGACGCGGGTTCGGCTCACTGCGAGTCAGGAAAAGCTGCGCTTAGGAAGGGACAGATAGTGTAGGGAGTTTGTGATCACAATTTATTCAATTTTCAAAGACCCAAAAGTCTTTTTAAGGCCTCTTTCACACGACCGTTTTTTTTTTCCGTTTTGAGGGCCGTTTTTTGCGGTCCGTATACGGTCCGTATACGGAACCATTCATTTCAATGGTTCCGCAAAAAAAAACGGAATGTACTCCGTGTGCATTCCGTTTCCGTATTTCCGTTTTTCCGTTCCGTTTAAAGATAGAACATGTCCTATATTTGGCCGCAAATCACGTTCCGTGGCTCCATTAAAGTCTATGGGTCCGCAAAAAAACGGAATGCATACGGAAATGCATCCGTATGTCTTCCGTATCTGTTCCGTTTTTTGCGGAACCATCTATTGAAAATGTTATGCCCAGCCCAATTTTTAATATGAAATTACTGTATACTGTATTTGCCATACGGAAAAACGGAACGGAACGGAAACGGAACCACAACGGAAGCAAAAAATGGAACAACGGATCCGTGAAAAACGGACCGCAAAACACTGAAATGGACATACTGTCGTGTGAAAGAGGCCTAAGGACTATTGTGTGTGGTGGCAGCAATTTAATCTTGCAAAGTAGTCTTAGATTTTTTTTCCATACTTTGCGATTCTTTTTATATAGAGGGTGACTTGTGACATCTGTTCAGCAATACCTTCTTTGTGTCAGGGGCAGAGATAGGAAGAATATTATTAAAAACAATTATATTTTTTTCCATAATTTATCCACATTTTTCCTATAAACGGTCCCTGCAGTGAATTGGCACATCTGTGCTGCAATAGTGTCTGTGTGTCAGGCCCAGATATTGGGAAAAATATTAGTGAAAACAAATATATTTTTTGGCTAATTTATCCATAATTTTCCTATAAACGGTCCCTGCAGTGAATTGTCACATCTGTGCTGCAATAGCGTGTGTGCGTCAGGACAAGAGATAGTAAAAATATAAGTGAAATCTATTTTCCTTTTTCAATACTTTTATGTACTTTTTCCATATACTGTGCTTGCTGTGAACTGTGACATCTGTGCCACATCTTGTGTGTCAAGCGTGCATATAACATTTAATATGAAGAAGGTGAGCATTAAGGGACGGGGAAGTGGCCGTGATGCTGATGGTGCATGCAGAGGCAGTGGCCCTGCGCATGTTGAAACTGTGCCTGCTGCCAGAGCACAAGAAAAACAATCATCCAAGATACCTAGCTTCATGTCCCAGTTTGCAGGGCGTCGCAGGACAAAACTCTTGAAGTCAGCCCAGTGCGAGCAGGTGGTCGGTTGGATTGCAGCAGATAGTGCTTCCAGTCGGTTAAGCACCACCCTGTCTTCCACCAAGTCCAGTCTCAGTAGCCAGGAGTCTGGTCCACACAATCCTCACCCTGATCCTCCTTCCTCCCACCATTTACAGTCTGGCCAAACAAGTGATCCCACACTTGGATATTCCAAGGAGCTCTTTTTATCGCCATTAATTGAAGAGGGACCTGAGATCTTGTGCCCCAATTCGCAACCTCTTGAGCATCCAGAGTCATGAGAACATGACGTTGGGGAACGGCAATTAGTGTTTAATGAGGTGGATGATAAGACACAGTTGCCAATGACTCAACCACAATTACTGTCTCAAGAGGTTGAGGAAAAGGATGACACACAGTTGTCAATCACTGAGGTTGTGGTTAGGTCAACAAATCAGGAGGATGATCAGAGTGAGTAAGTGGAAGAGAAGGTGCTGGACGACGAAGTCACTCACCCAACCTGGGAAGGTGGCAACAAGCCGAGCTAGGAGAGCAGTACAGAGGGGGAGGGATCTGCAGCACTGCAACAGGCTGGAAGAGGCAGTGGGTGGCAAAAGGTAGAAGTTCCATGGAGCACCCCCTTGTGTAAATCTCCCTTGCCAAGGGGTAGGTGTTCAGCATGACGCTTTTTTGAGGAAAGTTCGGATGACAAAAGAATAGTAGTTTGCAACCTGTGCCACACCAAAAGGAGCTGGTGCATAAACACTAGCAACCTCACCACCACCAGCATGATCTGCCACAAGGCATCAAAGCACCCTACTAGGTGGGCCGAATGCCTGGGTCCACAATCTGTGTCTGCGGGTCACACCACTGCCTCCTCTTCCCCTGTGTTACGTGCTGGCCAATCCCCTGTCCAAGACGCAGGCCCGAACGCCTCCTGCCCTGCACCTGGACCTTCGCAAGCACCATCAGCGACCACATCCACTTCCCTGTCCCAGCGCAGCATCCAAATGTCATTACCCCAGGCATTTGAATGCAAGCGCAAATACCTAGCTATCCACTCACAGGCCATAGCACTAAGTGAGCAGCTTTCCAAATTACCAGCCCTGGAAATGTTGCAATTTAGGCTTGTGGACACTAAGGCCTTCCACAGCCTGATGTCGACGGTCGTCCCTTGTTATGCTGTCCCCAGCCACCACTATTTTTCAGGGTGTGCCGTGCCAGCCTTACACCAACATGTGTCCCTTAACATCACACGTGCAGTTACTGGGAAGGTCCACCTAAACACTAACATATGGACAAGTGCTTTCGGCCAGGGACACTACATTTCCCTGATGGCACACTGTGTGAATGTTGTGGAGGCCGGGAGCGACTCGTACCCTGGGATGGCACAGGTGCTACCGATGCCAAGGTTTGCGGGCCCCAATTCCATCAGGGTTTCCACCACCACCTACGTTAGTGGCTCCAACACCCACTTCTCCTCCTCTGCCTCCTCCTCCACTTCCCCCTCAGAATTATCCCCTTGCAGCACCAGTCAGCCATCAGTCGGTAGCTGGAAGCAGTGTAGCACTACAGTGGCGAAGTGTCAACAGGTCGTGCTTAAGCTGATCTGCTTAGGTGACAAACAGCACACCGCCGCAGAGCTGTGGCAGGGGATAAGAGACCAGACCGAGCTGTGGCTCTCGCCATTCAACCTAGAAACAGGCTGTGTCTGATAATAGCCGTAACTTGGTGGCGGCTTTGGAGCTCGGCAAGCTTACACACATCCCATGCCTAGCCCACGTCTTCAACTTAGTGGTTCTGTGGTTTCTCAAAACCTACCCCAATTTGCCTGAGCTACTGGTAGAGGTGTGCCGCGTGTGTGCACATTTCCGGAAGTCATCGACAGCTTCTGCCGGTCTGCCAATGCTGTAGCAGCTTTTACAATTGCGACT
The DNA here is from genome assembly GCF_014858855.1 of Bufo gargarizans. Classification (NCBI taxonomy): domain Eukaryota; kingdom Metazoa; phylum Chordata; class Amphibia; order Anura; family Bufonidae; genus Bufo; species Bufo gargarizans. Next base: position 609,497,501 of record NC_058082.1, read on the forward strand.
GTTGTACGACTTGAGCAAGCACAGGAACTCCACCTGTGAGGTGGAAATGGGGAAAGACATTACACAGGGAGATAGCCAGACCACCCTCAGTTCGTCTTTTTAGCACAAATTGGATGATGATGAGGAGGAGGAGCAGGAGACGGTTGCCTCCACTACAGAGTGTAGTACCCATGGAAGTTTAATTACATCTAATCAGCGTGGATGGCCAGAAGAGGAGGAAGAGGATGAGGAGATTGAGAGTCAGCCTCCTGATGACGACAGCGAAGTCTTGCCTGTTGGGACTCTGGCACACATGGCTGACTTTATGTCAGGCTGCCTTTACTGTGACACACGCATTTTACACATTTTGGACAACACCGATTACTGGAGACTTAAAAAAGGTGATTGTCTGATCGCTTCTCCCAATACTGCAATGATTTACCATTGCAACCTATGGGAGATTCATCATGCTCCTAAACATTGATGTGACAGGCCTAGGATCCTTCAGAAGGCCTGAGGCTGCCACAGTAACCCAACATCTCCCTTGATTTCGTGGACTTTGATCCGAATTTCAGGGAATTTCCTCATGTTTCATGGTAGTGAATCGATGTTCCCTGAATGGTGGTAAAAAAAAATCATATTTACCTCATTCATTTGATAGCACCGAGCCAGCTGCCGCCATCTTGATTGAAGATCTCACACTAAATCTGGTACAGGGTGGCGTATGACGTCATGACACTGGCTGATATAATAACGTCATCACGGGCCACGCAAGATTTCACGGAAGATCTTCAATCAACATGGCTGCGGCCGGCTTGTTGCAATTTTTAAAATAAATTTTACACTGCATTATTGCTGTTAGATGCAGCGATGAGCTATGAACCCGGCATCTGAGTGGTTCAATGATGGTGGGGGGGGGGGGGGGGGGGGTACAATCACTGCTCCCTGTCATTGCACCCACTAAGCAATGCATTAATTTGTCATTAAGCTAATTTTTTTGTAAATTTGCAGCCAAATCGAATTTTCAAATACTTTGCTCATCACTAACGTATTTTCTTTCCATGTCCGTTCGTTTTTTTTGGCAGATCGTATGCGGAACCATTCACTTCAATGGGTCTTCAAAAAAACGAAGTTACTCCATGTCCATTCTGTTTCCGTATGTCCGTATTTCCGTTTTGCAAAAAAATAGAACATGTCCTATTATTGTCCGCATTACGGACAAGGATAGTACTGTTCTATGATGAGCTAGCTGTTCTGTTTCGCAAAATATGGAATGCACACGGATGTCATCCGTATTTTTTGCGGACCGCATGAGGCCTAATAATGTGCATGAGGCCTAATCATGAGTCCATGATTTTTGACAACACAACAGGTGTCACAGCCTAAGTCTTCATGTAGCCGCAGCCATAAGTAAGTGCTTGTCTCATTGAAATATAATTCTCATGTTTTCATATTAGGCCTCATGCACACGGCCTTTGTTTGGGTCCTCATCCGAGCCACCGTTTTGGCGGCTCGGATGCGGATCCATTCACTTCAATGGGGCCGCAAAAGATGCGGACAGCACTCCGTGTGCTGTCTGCATCCGTTGCTCCGTTCCGTGGCCCCGCAAAAAAAATAGAACATGTCCTATTCTTGTCCGTTTTGCGGCCAAGAATAGGGATTTCTGTGCGGAAGGCACACGGGCGGCTTCCGTTTTTTGCAGATCCGCGGTGGAACGGTCGTGTGCATGAGGCCTTAATGAAATGACTGTGTACATGCAAATGAGTAATATCTACATGTATAATATTAACATTGATCATTTATTTATAATATGTAAGTAAGGCTACTTTCACACTAGCATTTTTGCCTTATCTGGCAGGGATCAGCAAGAACATTTCCGTTTCTGATAATACAACCATCAGCATCCCTTATGAACGGATCCGGTTGTATTATGTCTTATATAGCCATGATGGATCCAGCATGAACACCATTGAAAATTAACGGGGGACGGATCAGTTTTCTATTGTGCACCATTGACTCGATCCGTTTTGCTCTGCATCCGAGGACGCACTCAAAAACGCTGCTTGCTGCAGTTTTCTCTCTGGTATGGGAACGCTACCAAACGGAATGCATTCTGGTGCACTCTGTTCTGTTCAGTTACGTTGTGTCCCTATTGACAATGAATGGGGACAAAACGGAAGCATTTTTCTCCGGTATTGAGGCCCTCTGCTGGATCTCAATATCGGAAAAGTTACATGCAAGTGTGAAAGTAGCCTAATATCTGCATTCATCTGAAAAGTGTGCCGGATGCCTGTCTTCCAGACAGTGACAGAATGGGTGATCCTCGTGGTTTTATTCAGGTCTATTGTAAAATGCCATTCTCGTCAGCAATGATCACCTACTTTAAATAGAGATTAGTTACCCTTCCAAATAAACATTCCGACCATCTAAATACATATCTCACTTGTTGGTGCCAGCATGTCCTCGGCTAATTATTCACTGCATATATTTAGTTTAGTACATTGAGTACATTGTACATGTAATACCTACTATAGGTCAGTTATTTGTCCAGCGCCTGCACTTTGACAGCTGGAAACTGATTGGTCTGGTCCTTTGTCTTGCAGGCGGCATGTGTGGAGCAGGAAGGAGGAGTGAAGAAGACTGAAATATAGTCTTGTTGGAATAGATTTTGTATAATTTGTAATCTATTGATCTAAATCTATACTAATGTTGGATTTTGGAGTCCAGTGGGCGGTCTCAATGATCGACAGCATACCCTGTATGAGTGTGTACACAGAGATAGCAGTCAGTCACGGAACAGAACCACCTACTGGACTCCTCAGCTTATGTAGAGAAGTGTTGTTGTACTGAATCTTTTCTGACAAAAAGTATATATCATTCTACACCGCTCCTCCTGCTCTTTCAAAATGACAGGTGTCTATCTATCTATTGCGTCAGGATTTACCAGTGCCCAAACGTTTCTCTGAACGCAAACATAGTGAACATCAGCTGCGGTTTCAGATAATTGACCATGTCCCCCCATTAAGGACATTTTGAATAAAAAGGAGCTTCAATGGATCTTTAAATTAAACACGTTGAAACCCACGGGACTCAATGTAGATTTTAAATTGAACACAATAACACGCTGATCTCCTTTACTGTAAACGTACGGTGGATAGCTTGCCCACCGCTCCTGGTGCTCTCTCAATCAGCACTAATGTGTTAGCAAGTTTTTTGCAGTATATGTATTATAATTTTAAGTTAAGCTTATTGTCTTTTTCTTTCATATATCTATGATTAATAATAATTTAGCTTTTTTCTTTTCTTATTTTCCATCTTTTTTAGAAGCGCCTTGACAACATTTGACTCGCCGGGGGACGGACATAATTTTTATATTTAATGGTTCTTTTATATCTTTTTTGAGGTGACAGAGGAAATGTCCATTTCTTGTCTGTAATGCATGAGGCAGCATATCTTTACGTATTTGTTCTATGGGAGGTGTGACATTGTGGTGCGAGTTAGGTATGAGTGTATACTGGGGGTCTACAAAAGGGGGGGGATCGCTCCACATTTGTCGGGTTGTCCAACCATTTGGTTTCCCGACAGTTAGGGGCCGTCTCTCCAGTTTTGGAGTGATGACCTTTTTCTTAACTTCCCTAGTAAAGCCACATTATTTATACACCGTTACCATTTTAATGAGGAGACCCCTCTGTTTCTGGTTGACTTAAGAACCTAAGTATCCAAGTATTATTTTCTATATACTCGTCTCTTTCCTATATTTAGTTTAAGTAATATATGCCTGCCCTCTGTAATTTCTCTACTTGCATGTTTGCCCTTTTTCAATAGGATGTTAGCGCCATAGTAATATCTAGGGCGCTTGTCAGTGATTACTTACTATAGAACATTTTGCCCTTTTGCTGTCCCTTTTCCAAGATGGCTGCCGCCCATTCCAGAGTGGCAATGTGCATATCATGAATAGTATATCAAAAACCAATAGGAGTGATAATGTCCAAGACAAGTGGACGAAACCACACCGATATGAGTGAAGGAGAGGAGCGCCAAACTTCTATTCATATACCTGGAGTTATAACTATAGTGCCCGGACATCCCCAAGGCAAACCGACAGGATCTAGGCGCGTATGCCGACCCATGAAACTAAGGGGGAGTAATGTGAGGCCAAGTTATGTTTTATTAGTTCGTTAGAGGAATCTACCGACCACCGACCCACCCCTCCCCGGCTTATTATTCTACAAAGGGAAGAGTTTGTAGCTCCTGCCTCTGAGTGATTATGTTATCCCATTGTGTTGGTGTGTTGGTTAATTGTATCACAGGTGGGTGTTTTTTGCCTGTGAGTGATTACGTTATCCCATTGTGTTGATTAATTGTATCACGTGTGTGTTTTCTGCCTGTAACTGCATGTGATTGGTTTCGGCGGTCGTTTACGTGTTCAAAAAGTAGCCAAACATGCAAACATATGCCGATGTTTGCATGTGCCGTATACTTTTAAATTGCGCCGAACTTTGACCTATGACACAACCATCTGGTGGGACAGGACAGCCAATTGAGGCATTTCAGCACATGGACACACCCCCACCTTATCACAGAATCCGATTTGGCAGCCTTTTTACATTCTGTGTTTTGCCAGTGTAGGTAGAGGTTGCTTTGTGGAGCAGGGACAGGCTGTTAGGGACACCAAACGCTAGCTAATAGGGCCACAAAAGTCCTTTCAAGGACTGGTATAGGTGTGCTATTTGTCCTCAACTCCACCTTCCACCGTGCCGTCGTCATGTACATCTGGCAAAAGGCAGGCTTCCTTGGCCTACATGTTTGAGCGTAAAAAGTTGATGACGCCGGATAACCCTCTTGCCCAACGGCTGACCGCTGGTTTGTCGGAACTGCTAGCCCACCAACTACTGCCATATAAACAGGTGGACTCGGAGGACTTTAGAAAATTTTTGGCCATTGGCGCACCACAATGGAAAGTCACCGGAAGGAAATATTTCTCCCAGAAGGGCATCCCAGAGCTACATGACCAAGTTTAGTGGAAAGTGAATATATCTCTGGCACACAGTGTCAGTGCGAAGATACATCTGACCACAGAAAAGGTGGTCTAGCAAACACGGGCAAGGTACATAACTGTTACTGTCCACTGGGTGAACCTTCTGACGGCTGTCAAGCATGTAACCCGTGGAACCCATGTGGATTGCATGCAGGCCTGCCTCTTCTTTTCTTCCTCCTACTCCATCCTCTTCTCCTCGGCTGACTCCTCTTCCACTGCTACCGCCTTTTCCACTTCACCCCCCATGATCCCCAGAACCTATTCAACGTGCCAGGTGAGATGTTGCCATGCTGTGCTGTGATGTTGCCCGGCTGTTGTGCCTGGAAGCCAAGAGCCACACCGGTCCTGCACTGCTTTTAGCTCTGCGGTCACAGGCAGATCAGTGGCTAACCCCGCTCAATTTGACAGTTGGTAAAGTGGTGTGCGACAACGATGCTAATCTGCTGAACGCGCTGAAACAGGGCAAAATTACACATGTGCCATGCATGGCACACGTCGTGCAGCGATTCGTTTCCAAATACCCCGGGGTCCAGGATGTCTTGCGGCAGGCCAGGAAAATTTCTGGCCATTTTAGAAGATCTTATATGGCCATGGCTTGCCTTGCTGACGTTCTGCGGTGACACCACTTGCCCGTCAGACATCTGATTTGTGACTGCTCAACGCGCTGGTACTCCACCTTGTATATGCTTGATAGGCTGCTCCAGCAGCAACATGCCGTTAACGACTACCTGTACGAACTCTGCAGCAGGACAGGTTCTGGGTATCTTGGTTTATTTTCACCGCTCCTTTGGCTGCTCATGCGCGAAGCATGCAGACTTCTGCTGCCATTTGATGAGATCACCAGTCAGAGCAAGGGCACCATCAGTGACATCGTACCTTACGCCTTCTTTCTGGAGTGCGCATTGCATCGTGTAATTGATCAAGCCATCGAGGAGCAGGAGCGGGAAGGTGAGGCAGTCGCAATGCTGAATGAATTCCCTGGGGGGGGCTACTCCATCTGAGACAAGTCAGCTGTAGTGTGAAGAGAAGTCAGAGGAGGATGGTGGCTGGGGGAGGAGTCAGAGGAGGAGCAAGAAGAGCAGGCTTTGAGGGGGACTTTAAACTTTTCGGGGATCCCTGGTGTTGTCCGTGGCTGGGGGGAGGAGACTGAGGATGACATTCTCCTGGGCGATGAGCAGGAGCCAGGGCGCTCTACCGCTTCCAGTTTAGTGCAAATGTGGGCCTTCATGCTCCAGTGTTTAAAGAGGGACCCCCGTATAAAAAGTATAAAGGGCAAGGACCAGTACTGTGTGGCAACGTACTGAGACCCCCGGTACAAACAAAAAATAGCGGACATGTTACCAGCATCTCAGAGGGCTGGCAGAATGCAGCATTTCCAGGCCTTGCTGCGAGAGATGCTGCACTCTGCTGTTGCAGGCGCTGGCAGAGGAATTTCCACCCACAGCGAAACAGGTGCGGGTACAAATACTACCGTGCCTGCAAGAAGAGGACGGTTTGAAGATGTTTTGGTCACTTCAGATATGAGTTCATTCTTGCAGTCAACCCATGGACAGCCGCTCTTCGGATTTAGCCTCAGGGAATGCCTAGACCGACAGGTGTCTGAGTACATCAGGTTATCGTACAATGTGGACGCTCTGAGAAGCGAGGAACCCCTGGACTACTGGTTGTGCAGGCTTGACATGTGGCTAGAGCTGGCAGAATTTGCCATGGAACTCTTGGCTTGCCCCTCGTCGAGTGTCCTGTCCAAAAGGACATTCAGCGCAGAAGGGAAGGATCGTGACCAATAAGCACACTCGCCTAGCTCACGACAGTGTGGACTACCTCACATTTTTAAAAATGAATGAGGCATGGATCTCTGAGGAATTCAACACCTGTGATGACCACATGTAATTGAATTTCCTCATGCCAGCCCACACATATCTGTCACGACGCAGAACAAAGAATGGTCCTTGTCTTATGTATATACAGCGGCATAAGAGGCCTTTTCTGTCAGGTGAATGCCTAATTTTTGGGGCCTCTACTCCAGTGGCCTACAGTAAAATTGTTATTCACTGACCGTCTAATATACCTCCAACATAATCTCTTGTTCTTTTCTGTCAGATGAATGCATAATTTTTGGGGCCTGTACTGGCCTACAGTAAAATTTTTATCTAATGTTCCTCCAGCCACATAATCACAACACAAGTTCTTTTATGTCAGATGAATGCCAAATTTTTGGGGCCTGTACTGGCCTACAGTAAAATTGTTATCCACCTAATATACCTCCAGCCACATCATCACAAGTTCTTTTCTGTCAGGTGAATGCCTAATTTTTGGGGCTTATACTCCCATGGCCTAAAATAAAAATTTTCTAGGCTCCAGCAGGGCACATTTTTGAGAGTTTTCCTTTAAGACATAAAAATGGCTCCTGATTAAAATACATATTTTTTTGTGGGAATTTTTGCCATTGATCCCCCTCTGGTATGTCACTTTCCATGGTGTGGGACTATTTGTGCACTTCTAGTAAGTATTTGGTGGCTGAAAATATGACCTGAAGGTTTCTCAGGTTCAGCTGCCATTAAAGTGAATGGGGCCCACTGCAAACGCGCGGTTCGCGAACATTTGATCGCGAACGCCTTACGTCCCGGCCAATTCTCGTCCATTAGTAACTATAATCAATGGCCTGACGGAGTACACAGTGACAATACCTCATATGGGCTGCTACCACTCCCATCTTCTGCCCCAGCAGCTCAGGGTCTCACTGTACACCACTGCCTACAACTTTGAGTTTTGCTGTTCCTCTTTTATTCTAAATGAAAATGAATAAATTGATCACTGGGTGTTACCATTCCTTTTGTCGGTAGTGTGTGTGCCTACACTGTCTTGAACTGTCAGCACTGATTGGGCAATGTCAGAGTGTATATCGTATTTTGTAGAATTGTTGCAGTTGTGTTCAAGGTGTTTTCCCACATATCACATTTGTCACCTATCCACAGAATACTACACCACCATAGACATTAACATTTTCTTCACTGGGGCTATATATTAAGCAGAAAAGGGGGACTCACTGCCTCCGTTCTAGTGATCTGCGGGGTCTCAGTACATTTATTACTTATCCTGTAGATGGTTAAGAATAGAGATGGCCTTGCGGTTCGCCCGGCGGTCGTTTCGCGGTGAACTTTGCGTGTTCGCGATTCGCTAAACATGCGAACATATGGAGATATTCGCGCCCGCCATATTGTTTTACATTGTGAAGAACTTTGACCCATGACACATCCATCAGGTGGTACAGGACAGTCAATTGAGACGTTTCAGCACATGGACATACCCCATACCTTATCAATAAACCTGATCTGGCCGCCATTTTGCATTCAGTGTTTTGCCAGTGTAGGGAGAGGTTGCTGTGTGGAGCAGGGACAGGCTGTTAGGGACACCAAACGCTAGCTAATAGGGCCACAAAAGTCCTTTCAAGCACTAGTATAGGTGTGCTATCGATAGGTGTGATACACAGAGGGGTGCGATATACTTATAATATACTTTTATAATGAGTCAAAAACACATAGATCTATATAGTGATCACCTGGAAGTCAGGGGCCTAGGGGCTAGGGGCTTACTAGGGCCATTTTTATATAGGGTAAGGTTCTGAACAGGGTCGCTCTTATCAGGGCGTGTGGTCTGTGGTTAGGCTATCAGGGCCAGAATAGCACCCCCTGTAGGGCAATATCAGGGACAGTTCTTTGCCCACTCTGTCCTTCAAAACCACATCATAATCTAGCCCAGGGATGGATGTTTTTTGCTTTCCCTCTGGGATTTATTGATGTGCACTGGAACCCCCCGGATTGTGGTAGGACATATGGTTTCTGATTTGGTGCTGCCAAGCACTTGTTATTGCCTACCACATCTATGCTTTTTGCTTAACTTTAATAATTTTATTTATTTTCATTTTGAGGGATATCTTTTTTATTCACACATCCTCAAAATGGGTCTGCACCCGTTCCACAATTTTGCGGAACGGGTGCAGACCCATTCATTTTCAACGGGGCCGGAATGTGCTGTCCGCATCCGCATTTGTGGATCCGCACTTCTGCATCCGTGCTTCCGTTTCTGCAAAAAAATAGAACATGTCCTATTCTTGTCCGCAATTGCAGACAAGATTAGGCATGTTCTATTATAGTGTCGGCGATGTGCGGTCCACAAATTGCGGAATGCACATTGCAGGTGTCCGTGTTTTGCGGATCTGCAAAACACTTACGGACGTGGGAATGGACCCTCATAGTAAAATTATTAAAGGTTGCGTTTTATCTTTATGTATATTCTAATGGATTTCCTTCCTTGTACAATGTTATAATATTCTTTCTATGTTAGAAAGTGTATTATATAGCATTTGTATTGTGCGGCAGTTGTGTGCGGTTCTGCTGCGATACTGCAGGTATATAGAGGGACAAGCGTTATTGGAACAAATAATTTCTACTGGTGTGATATACCAGTCGCCCCCCCAAAAAACTGATTGAAGTGGGGTGTTAAATACCAATATACTTTCTTTATAGTGCATTTGGGTACTGTATAGTGCATTTTCAAATGCGCGTACGCAGAAATAATATTACCGATATTTTGCATTGAAAAAAATTATAAATGGAGATCGTAAATTCGAATAATACATCTGGTATGTCACTGTCCCTGTTGTGGGACTATTTGTGCACTTCTAGTAATTATTTCTTGGCTGCAAATATGAGCTGAAGGTTTTTCAGGTTCGCCTGCCATTAAAATGAACAGGACCCGCCGCGTGATCGTGTTCGCGCGATCGCGTTCGTGAACTGTCCAAGCAGATGTTCGGCCGACACTAGTTGAGAAGTATCTTTTGTGGGAAATCCTATAAGGATAGATACACATATTGCTATTTAGTGTCATTTTTCTGCACTTTTGCGATTTTTATTATTACCTCCTTTTCTGGTGTGTTTTTTTTTTTTTGTTATTGTAAAAATACCAGCTCCAGATGTTAGATGAATATCTATGGGAAATATGAAATGCAGGACACAATTTATTTTAATTTTTTTGTTTTGCCTAGTGCATTTTCCCTTTGATGGCATTTTTTTTTCTTCTTTTTTTTTACATGGCATCTTGAAGCTGAAAAAAATGCCATCCACATATTTGTTTTCTAAAACAATGCCATAAAAACGACATGCGGTATTAAAACAAAAATTCAAATGGTTTCTGTGAAATGTTTTTAGTGATCCAAAAATGCCGAAGCAAATTCATGTGTATAGCGGCCCGTAAGCTGCATGCACATGACCATGTGCTGTGTGGGAAACATGGCCAGTAGACTGATGGAGGCTCCTGGATAAACAACGGCTCCTCTGCCTTGAACTTGCCTGTCCTGAATTTCATATTTCCACAGACCTTCAGCTTCAGACCTTCAGCTAACACCTTGAGATGGTGCTTTTACAGCCAAAAACTCTGCAAAAACGCAGGTGGAAAAAACACCACTAGAAACTCAAAGACCTATGTGTGAAAGCACCAACAATTTAAGTTCCCAGTTAAAACTATGACCTTGGTTTTGCATGTTTTTGGGGTAACTGTAAGGTAACCATCTCATGGTCAAAAAATTCTTCCAGTGCCTCCTAAAAAAACAAACAAAAACTAAACATTATTCACTGATAAAAACATGTGCAAACCACTTTGCCTGATAAATGATGAGAATATTCACCGGAATATGCCCATTATGAAATCATACACGTCTGGTAAATGATTTTCTCCATTTTACACGTGTTTAGACAACAATGCAATGGCCTCTGCTAATGACCCGTCCCTGGTGATGAAGTGAATTGTTTAGGAGATAAAAGAATGTTCATTGATATTTAAGTGATATTTTAATGCAATTAACACTTGATTTATTTCCTCTGTCTCCACATAACTTATATGAGGTCAGTCAGCCTCTGTTTTGTGTGTGGTGACCTACTCTGCTTATTTAACCTCTCCAGAAACCGAACTGTCATTGAGAGCGCTCCATCTAATTATTCATAGGTGATATAACATCGAGGATTGGAAATGGACCCAAATATTTACTTAACTGCGTGAACTTTTACCATTTCTACATTATGCTGATAGTGAGGCCAGTGACAACAAGGCTGGCAATCTTCAGACAAGCCACTTAACCTGTGATCATAAAATAACCAATGTCAGCTACTGTATCGGCGTGTATAAATTCCCTGTATACACACTGATCAGCATTTTTAGCATTTGTTTTTCACTGTATGCTCAGAACAGGTGCTTTTTCCAGCATTTTATACTCCTGTAAAGATTTCTATTGAAAAATATGCCTGAAAAAGACTGCCTAAAGCCAAAAACATGCAAATGCAGCACATAAATAAGCTTTGTAAATTTCACAATTCACTATAGACTTCTGTGGTGTCTGACAAGGTATTAGTCACAAATCCTTTAAAAAGGGTGTGTTCTTAAGACAACCTCTGTCCGTATGGTCTATTAGGGCATACAGACATCATTATGGGGACCTTCTCTGTATGAGCTGTTCCCATCCTGGATTACTTGAGCTGCCCTAGCATTAAATGTCTAGCTGGCCAAAACTTTACCTAGCAAAATACAATGCTTGTTGGGGTGTCGGGAGCTGCACCTGGAGTGAATAACTGGTCACCCCAGTCTTGACACTCTGAAAGGGACTGTCTCTGATGGGAGAACCCCTTTAATTTTATTAGTTGGGAAAAGGCGCCTCCGTGGATTAGACTTGTTTTTCAAACACAATCCACATATGCTTTATCAGATAGAAATCTAGTGAAGAGAACTCTTTGTCATGTTCCTCAAAACATTCCTGGACAAATTTCTGCAGCGTGGTAGGGTGCATGAGACCACACCAACCTGCAATGGCCAATAGTCACACAATTTTACCATAATATCATCCAGCCATTGGTCACTGCAGGTGGTAATGGTTTAAACTTTTTACAGCAGCCAGACATTATGCTTCAAAGTTATGTCTGTTTATTTTTACTCTTGCAGTAGCCAGGTTTGGGGTAGTCCCAGCGCTACACTGGGTCCCCTGGACATCGTTGAGATGACGCCACATGTTGGTGATCTCCAGAGGGGATGGTAAAGAGTGATGCACCCCAATGGGAAATAAGTCCAGAGAGTCAGGATCGGCAGTAAACCACTGTGCTTCTTTACTGAAGGAATTTAGGTGCAAAACAATACAGGCAAGGCACTGGGCTTATTTATCCAGTCTCCGCACTGACAAAAGAAGGTTCTGGGCTGAGGAAAGGCTTGAGCTAGCTGTCCCTCTCTCATAAGAGTGGTACACTGGCCAAAGGGCTGGTGATCCAGAGTCTGTTGCCCAGTCATCTAGCTGGAGCTCCGTTCAAAGGGTTGGTAACCCAGGGTCTGTGGCAGAGTATCCCGCCTCTCAGAGTCTTCTTCTGGTCACTCGTGCTGTCTGGCAGAGACTCTTCCAAAAAGCATTGGTCCTTATCTGCAGACAACTAGAGGCTCTAACTGTTCTCCTTATACACAGTTTCTAACTTAGGCTACTTTCACACTTGCGGCAGGACGGATCCGACAGGCTGTTCACCATGTCGGATCCGTCCTGCGGCTATTTCGCCGTGCCCACGGACCGCCGCTCAGTCCCCATTGACTATAATGGGGACGGGGCGGAGCTCCGGCGCAGCACGGCGGTGCACGGTGAAAGCCGCCGGGCTAAAAAGCCTGACATGCAGTAATTTTAGTCCGCCCCCGAAGCTCCGCCCCGTCCCCATTATAGTCAATGGGGATGGAGCGGCGGTCCGGCGGCACGGCAAAATAGCCGCAGGACGGATCCGACATGGTGAACAGCCTGTCGGATCCGTCCTGCCGCAAGTGTGAAAGTACCCTGAACTAGATCTTTTTAATGGTAGAGGGCAGTGGAAAGGCACAGCCTAAACAGAAAGAATGTTGCAATTTCAATCATAGACCTGTAGAGAGTTTCGATACAAGTCCATGGGAATGGCTAAGCAGTTTTTCTAGACATAAACAAGACTTCAGATGTAAACAACAGAGCTAAAACAGACAGTCAAAAGGTCAGTGTGTGTTTTCCTCCAAAACTTTGCAGAGTCCCTTATAGTAATTGTGGAATATTTCTAACTTCTCAGGGCATACAGTGAGTAGAAATTTCCAAAGTCTCTCGGCATTAGGCCTCATGCACACGGCCGTTGTTTGGGTCCGCATCCGAGCCGTCCTTTCACTTCAATGGGGCCGCAAAAGATGCAGACAGCACTCTGTGTGCTGTCAGCATCCGTTGCTCCGTTCCGCGGCCCCGCAAAAAAAACATAACATGTCCTATTCTTGTTCGCAAAACCAGCAATATCAATGGCCGCCTGTTCCGTTCCGCAAATTGTGGAAAGGCACACGGGCGGCCTCCGTTTTTTTGCAGATCTGCCGTTTGCGGACCGCAAAAAACGGCACGGTCGTGTGCATGTAGCCTTAGCTGGCTATGCATTAATCCTGTTCACAGTGCAGTGCAAATACAGTGCAAATGAACAGGATATACTGTATTACAATAAACATATAAAATCCAATTCAACAATATAAAATAGTATGTGTAAACAACAGCATAATTCAGCAAACCCTTCAAAGTGCAATAAAGTAGTGAGTTGATGGCTTTGCATAGTTACAATAGGGACAAATGTCCACAAATGCTCCAGGGCACTACACTAATATTGGGGTCTTTTGCTGTCTCCAAATAGCTCGGTCTCTAAGGGCTATTGAGATAACAGTATATCAAAGCAGACCAAACTGCACAAGAGACAGTCTGGGTTCATATACTTTTGGCAATGCATCTGCTTTAAAGATGATATTTAGTATTACAGTTTTGTATATACAGTGTTATTTATCACTGAATATGAATGTACTATATTGTCATAAATAATAACTACTGCATTCTGAAATATCCAATTTAAGGTAGTTATAAAAAATAAACTGTACACAACTGATGCCCATTCAAACAAATGGGGATTAAAACGGATCAGTTTTTTTTTTTCATTTTTATATTTTTCTGATTGATCTGAACAGAAAGCTCAAAACAGATTTGAATGTGCCCCACCCATAAAGTTCTACTTAACCAATAACCGCCATAGCAGAGATATTCTCATTGATAGTGATGAGCGGCATAGGCAATATTCGAATTTGCGATCTCCAGTCATTGTTTACTTGATTGCAAAAAATCGGCAATGTAATATAATCGAGATAAATTCACAATAAATTCATGATAAATTTGCGATTACAATATTCAACATTACTCGCGAATACGAATGTATAGAACTCTATATTCTAAATATTCGCGAAATTCTCAAAGTGGCGATATTCGTGATTAAAATCAACACTACTCATGGACAAAAAAATCTAATGCACCCACATAGAAATGTCAGATTGCTGCAAAATTCGTCATGCAGTTATCTGTCTCAGGCAGATATGTAAATAATTACAGGTGTGTAAAAGTGCCTCGCTAGCTGTCCTATAAAAGGCTCTCAGAGACCACTTTTGGGTAGTGTACCTCTTGATGAGAGATTGCTGACTGCTAGACATGCCTCTAAGATGCACTTATTTTGGACTAAGGCCGTAGCAGCCACAGTTATTATCAGCAACCATTACCACATGCAAAGGATGATATGCACCTACAGTATCAACAAGATTGTGTCATAAAGACAAGCACTTTCTATGCACCCTGTTAGGGCATATGGACATCATAGCTAACAATATGCAGCCCCCGCACTGGTGGACCTGGTAAATGAATAGGATTTAATACTACATATGTCCAATTAAAGTGTGGCAGGGGAAATGTATAGCAACCACTTTTTCCATTGATGAACAATTGTTCCCAAGGCATTTCTGAAGCCCGACTAGTGGGGAACAGCTGATTCTGGCCTTGAGTTTAGAAAGGCATTGCCTTCGAAAGAGGCACTCCCTTTAAAGGGGTATCCCAAGACTAAAAGAATCCTGCAGCCTCCTGATGTGAGCTATCCTCAGGGTAGGTCGTCAATATCTGATCAGTAGGGGTCCAGCATCCCACATTCCCAGAGGATAGCTGATCAATGGAGGTGCAGGGTGCTAAACCCCAACCAATCAGATTTTGATGATGGTGATTTATCATCAGGAGTGTTCCCTTTCTGCTGCAGCTCTCTCTCTCCTTGTAATTGTGACAGCTTCGAACAGTAGAAATGGCTGGGAGCAGCTGAAGGTCATAAGAACAAACAGGTGGTGCTATACAAATACATTTTATTGAATAACTCAGTCAGTGGCTATACTAAATCTTTAATTACATGCCCTGTAAAATTGTCTGAAACAGGTGATTGGAGAAGATGCTAGGTTTTGGACCCCCACTAATCTAATATTGATGACCTACTCTCAGAATAGGTCATCAATATCTAAGGAATCTCATAAATCTCTTTAATATGATTAAAAAAATTAAATCTCAGGGTCCATATAACGTAAAGTTATTATCAGGGGCGTTGCTAGGCTAAAACATTTGGGGCCTGGGCCCCTGATGTTTTGTCCCAGGCCCCGAAAATACTGCCTGCCAGGCAGAATCAACTGTATTGTCGTCATCAGGACGGAAATACAATTGAATCTAATGCACTGCAAGATCTGAAGGACCTGTGATAACATCACAGGTCATGTGATCAGTGCAGAAGGCAGGGGTTGAGAAGGACCTGCGATGATGTCACCATCATGTGACCAGTGCAGGAGAGAAGCAGTGAAGAGGAGAAGAAAATGTGGTGATGTCTGTATATAAGGAGAGGTAAGTGAAGGCAGAGGCATTGCAATGCTGGGAGTTGTGGTGATTTAACTGGGGCTGTATCTTAGGGCTGAAGGGAGGGATGTTATCATGTGACTAAATGTTCAGGAGTGATGTTATTTACATGGGGCTGTATGCTGATTGCAGCTGTGTGAGGGGGTGATGTTATTTACATGGGACTGTATATTGGAGGTGGCTGGGGAGGGAGTGATGTTATTTACTTAGGACTGTATATTGATGGTGGCTGGGGGAGGGAGTGATGTTATTTACATGGGACTGTATGTAGGAGGAGGCTGGGTAGGGGGCGATGTTATTTACATGAGGCTGTATGTTGAAGGTGGCTATGGGAGAGAGTGATGTTAATTACATAGGACTGTATACTGATGGTGACTGGGGAAGGGAGTGATGTTATTTACATGGGACTGTATGTTGAATGCAGCTGTGGAAGGCGGTGATGTTATTCACATGGGACTGTATATTGGAGGTGGCTGTGGGAGGGGGTGATGTTATTTACATGGAACTATATGCTTATGGTGGCTGTGGGAGGGAGTGATGTTTACATGGGACTGTATGTTGATGGTGGTTGTTGGAGGGAGTGATGTTATTTACATGGGACTGTATATTAATGGTGGCTGGGGGAGGGACTGATGGTATTTAGATGGGACTGTATGTTGGAGGAGACTGAGGAGGGGGTGATGATATTTACATGGGACTGTATATTTTAGGGGGCTGTATACAGAGAGGGATGTTATTTACATGGGACTGTATATTGTAGGGGGCTGGAGAGATGGTGTGATGTTATTTACATGGGACTCTATGGCGGATGGAGGGAAATAGTGTAATTTACATAGGACTGTATGGAGGAGGGGCTTAGGAATTATAATTTGTGAGGACACTAAGAGGAGGAATATAACTACAGGGGGCACTTCAGGGGAGAGCATTATAGCAGGAGGGGGCAATATAAATACTGGGGGCACTGTAGGGGCATTTTAAATCCAGGGGACATTAGGTGTTTCTATTACTACTGGGGGCTCTAAAGGAGGGTCTTATGGATCCGCCTAATTTCTACAAAGAGCACTATGGGGGGCCTTATTAGTACTGAGGGGTCTGTGAGGGCATTATTAATACTGGAGGGCTCTTCTACTCTTCTACTTATGGAGGCACTCTTGTGGAGCATTATCACTGTTGGGGGCACTCTAGGGGGCAGTATTACTAATGGAGGCACTCTTTGGGAGCATTATCACTTTTTACTATTAGTGGGACTACGAGGAACAGTATTACTATTGGGGGCTATCTGTACAGCACAAATTTTTCTTCAGGATAGTATTTGGGGGTATTGGGGAGCACAACGAGCAGCAGGAGAACACTGTGGGGACTCCAGGTTGGGGGATGATGACAGAAAAGTAAGGAAGCTAAGATGTCTGTGTGTCACACTCTGCAGAGACGAGGCGGCTGAGAGAAATTGTCTGGACCGAGTGGAGAACTGATGACCGAGAAGATCTACATCAGAGGAGACATCACTTGGGAGGCCCTGGATGTGAGAGGTACTGCATGTGCTGCTGTATAGCAAGTACAGCAAAATGCGGTGTGCGCGGGGAGGGTCAACTTCCCAAGGAGTACGGCAAACATGCCGAGAGGTGGGCTGAAAAAAACTACAGCATGCTGCAGTTTTATTCCAGCTGCATGCTTGCCGTGCTGTGGCCGGACCTCCGGCCTGCCCCATTATAGTGAATGGGGCCGGAGCGGCCTTCCGGCGGCACGGTGCACTAGCGGTAGCACACATCCAGCAGGCTGTTACCCCACCGGAACAGCCTGCAGGAGAAAGTAGCCTTAGAGAATTGGGCCATATTCATTGGGGCTTGGGCCCCAGATCCTTTGAGACCCTAGCAACGCCTCTGGTTATTATATATTTGATATAATTAATATAGATTTTAATGCTATCACTGGTAATTGTTGTTTTACAGTCATGTCCAAAAGTAAAAATCTTAAAAATAAATTAAATAGAAAGAAAAATAGTAAAAATCCCTCCAGCAAGTGCCTGCCTCCTTACGTGACTATTCTGAGACTCCTGTCTGAAAAGATGATAATTCAACAGAACACTCACTGTATCAGCCTGAGGTGTGTTATCTGAGCAGTTATCAAATCAAGTAAGAAACACAAATTTCTTTGCGAGTACTGATTTGTGAAACTTCTTGTTGAAAGTGAAATCTAATTTTCTACAACCCCAAATCCCAAAAAGTTGGAGCTCTGTGTAAAATGTAAATAAATGGGAATAAAAACAGAAAGCAATGATTTGCAAATCTCATGGACCCACATTTAATTCAGGAAAGATCATAGAACACATATCAGATGTGGAAGGTTTCACCATTTCATTAAAAAAATTAACTAAATTTTAAACATGATGGCGGCAACACATCTCAAAAAAGTTGGCACAGGGGGAAAAAAAGGCTGGAGAAGTAAGTCGTACTAATAAAAACAGCTGGAGGAGCATTTTGCAACTAAGTCATATGACTGGATATAAAAAGAGCACATTGGGCACATTGAGTCTCTTGGAAGCAAAGATGGGCAGAGGTTAGAGGAGTCTAAACATTTTGGAGGAATTTCTGAAAAATGTTCCTTAATGTATGGGTTCATGCACACGAATGTGTGCCGGCCGTTACGAGTATTGGGGACCGCAACATCCGTGCAGTTTCTGAAAATGGATCCAGACCTATTCAACTTAAATGGGTCTGTGGTCCATCAACTTGAATGGATCCACATCCGTGATGCATAAGCCCTAAAATTGTTAAAACTTTGAATATCCCACCATCTACAGAACACAATATCATCAAAAGATTTAGAGAATAAGGAGAAATACATGTGTGCAAAAGACAAGGTCGACTGTCAATATTGGATGCTTGAGATTAGAGATGAGTGAATCGAAGTTGACAAAGTGGAATTCGATCCGAATTTCTGGAGAAATTTGATTTGCACCAAATCCAAATTTCCTCACACTTCGTGGTAACAAATCTCATTGTTTCCTAAAATGGCTGCTGCATGTGTTAGGACATGAAGCAAGGAACTCTGGGAATGAGGGATCACCCACAATGCCATGCATGCAGCCAATCAGCAGCCAGTTAGCCCTGTGATGTCACAGCCCTATAAATAGCCTCAGCCATCTTGGATTCAGCCATTTTCCAGTGCACTTAGTGCAGGGAGAGACATCAGCAGGCGCTAGGGACAGTGGTAGAAAAGAGTTTAAAACTTTTATTTTGCTGTATAGATGTTCAGGGAAAGGATAGGGAGAAATTATTCCACAGTATTGAAGCAGAACAGGGTTCAGTAGGGGAATTTACAACCTGGGTAATAGGAAAAATCCTATTACACCTTCCTGCACTGACTGCGGAACCAAATTGCCATTATACAGCTCAGTAATTCCAGCAAACCGTTCTTGGTATTGGGGTGCAAGTGCTGTTTGATGTAGCCATTAACAAGGTTTATTACAAGGAAATATTTCTACGTCTTATTTGCCCTTGTACGGTGCAGTTATTATGTTCTAAAGGATTTTTTGGCTTGTATTAGTGGGAAAAAAGGGCTTATTAGCCATTGTGTAATAAAGTGAGAAAATTACAGCCCTTTTTTGGCGTGTATTAGTGCCCCAAATATATATATTTTTATATATATATTTTATATATATATTTTTTGCTGTTCAGCGGTGCAGTAAATGTTCCAAAACCCTTTTTGGCATGTATTAGTGGCACAAAAAAAAGGATTTGCCACTATGTGGTGAAGTGAGAAAATTACAGCCTTTTTTGACGTGTATTAGTGGCAAAAAAATATATATTTGCCATTCAGCTGTGCAGTTATATGTTCTAAAGCTCTTTTTGGCATGTATTAGTGGCACAAAAAAAGTATTTGCCGTTGTGTGATGAAGTGATAAAATTACAACCCTTTTTAGCGTGTATTAGTGGCAAAAAATATATATATTATTTGCCTTTCAGCAGTGCAGTTATATGTTCTAAAGTCTTTTGTGGCGGGTATGAGTGAAAAAAGTAAGAGCCTATTTGCCATTTAGCAGTGCAGTTATATGTTCTAAAGCCTTATTTGGAGTGTATTAGTGGAAAAAAAGGGCTTATTAGCTGTTGTGTAGTGAAGTGAGAAAATTACAGACTTTTTTGGGCTGTTTTAATTTCCTTTTTACTTATTTATTTGATCTAACAGTATGTCAGACAGAGAAGTGCCAGGCACAGGGGAGTGGCAGAAGCCTAAATGTTTCTGGCGCAAGCACAGGTTGCTGCAGAGTAAGGGGGCGTGGCAGCAGGAGTCGCAGCGAGAGCCCTGAGCTACCGATGTCATCTAGCAGTCGTGTCTTGACCAGCAACCCAGCGGTTCTTGAATGGTTGACTCAGTCATCCATTTCGTCCCATGTGACATAGTCAGACACAACCCTTAGTTGGCATGGCCTGGCGGCCAGGCCCTGTGCCCTCACCTGTCCTCAACCTGCCTCTGTCCTTTCCTGTTTCCTCAGCCAGAGAACTATTATATGGTGTGGGCTCAGCTCCACTATACAGAGAGGACGAGCTACTAGAGGAGAGTCAGCAGCTACTGACAAGCCAAGATGTGGAGGAGACATCTGCTGCTTCCTCCGGTGAGAGGGCAAGTAGTGATGAGGAGAGTGACGTGGGAGATGGTGTTGCGAGCGGTCAGGCTCCTGACCCAGAGAACATTGAGGAGGACATCAGTGACTTGCAGACAGTACTCGATGATAATGATGTAGCTAATTGCACTTGGGAGCCGGGTGAATTAGGGGTTTCATCATCATCGGGAGAAGAGGGTGGCAGTTTGCCTGTGAGGCAGGAGCGGAGCAAGTTGCTAGCGTTACTGGGAGTCAGCAGGGTGACAGCAAATGTGCCCGGGGTAGACCACCCGCTTCGCAGGAGCTTATCTACCCGGAAGTAATGGTGCAGGGGTTCATGGAAGCAGCGGAGATAGCAGTCAGTCAGGGCAGAGTGTTGGGGTAAAATCACATAATCAGCTGTGTGGCAATTTTTGGTAAGCCATCGGAGGAGGTGAACATGGCCATTTGAAGAATCTGTGAGTAGAAGGTGAAGCGTGGCCAGGGTGCCAGTGTTGGCAGCACGGCCCTGCTTCAATATATGCAGCATCACCATAAAGTGGCCTGGGAGAACCGTGCCTCCGATGTGGTGGTCCAGCCTGCCGCAGCATCCGCTGCATTATCCAGTGGCATGAACCCGATTTCAGGCAGTCAAGGCTCCACACCTCAGCCGAAGGGAGCTGTCTGTCCTTCACATCATCTGCTGGTCCTGATGCTCCTGCTTCTCCTCCTCCTAGTCAGTCATTCCGTCAGCAATCGATCACCGAAGCGATTGCCAAGAGACAACAGTATGCGTGCACTCATCCTATGGCGTAGAAGCTGAATGTGCTCCTAGCCAAGTTGCTGGTGCTGCAGTCCCTCCCTTTCAGAGAACTCATGGCTTCTGCCGAGCTGAGGTGGAGAGTCCCAAGCCGTCATTTCTTTGCAAAAGGGCAGTACCAGCCCTGCACACGTACAGTCAGGTCCATAAATATTGGGACACTGACACAATTCTAACATTTTTGGCTCTATGCACCACCACAAGTGATTTGAAATAAAAAGAACAAGATGTGCTTTAACTGCAGACTGTCATCTTTAATTTGAGGGCATTTACATCCAAATCAGGTGAACGGTGTAGGAATTACAACAGTTTGCATATGTGCCTCCCACTTGTTAAGGGATCAAAAGTAAAGGGACAATTGGCTTCTCAGCTGTTCCATGGCCAGGTGTGTGTTATTCCCTCATTATCCCAATTACAATGAGCAGATAAAAGGTCCAGAGTTCATTTCAAGTGTGCTATTTACATTTGGAATCTGTTGCTGTCAACTCTCAAGATGAGATCCAAAGAGCTGTCACTATCAATGAAGCAAGCCATCATTAGGCTGAAAAATCAAAACAAACCCATCAGAGAGATTGCAAAAACTTTAGGCGTGGCCAAAACAACTGTTTGGAACATCCTTAAAAAGAAGGAACGCACCGGTGAGCTCATCCACACGAAAAGACCCGGAAGACCACGGAAAACAACTGTGGTGGATGACCGAAGACTTCTTTCCCTGGTGAAGAAAACACCCTTCACAACAGTTGGCCAGATCAAGAACACTCCAGGAGATAGGTGTATGTGTGTCAACGTCAAAAATCAAGAGTAGACTTCACCAGAGTGAATACAGAGGGTTCACCACAAGATGTAAACCATTGGTGAGCCTCAAAAACAGGAAGGCCAGATTAGAGTTTGCTAAATGACATCCAAAAAAGCCTTCACAGTTCTGGAACAACATCCTATGGACAGATGAGACCAAGATCAACTTGTACCAGAGTGATGGGAAGAGAAAAGTATGGAGAAGGAACGGAACTGCTCATGATCCTAAGCATACCACCTCATTAGTGAAGCATGGTGGTGGTAGTGTCATGGCGTGGGCATGTATGTCTGCCAATGGAACTGGTTCTCTTGTATTTATTGATGATGTGACTGCTGACAGAAGCAGCAGGATGAATTCTGAAGTGTTTCGGGCAATATTATCTGCTCATATTCAGCCAAATGCTTCAGAACTCATTAGACGGCGCTACACAGTGCAGCCGGACAATGACCCAAAGCATACTGCAAAAGCAACCAAAGGGAAAGAAGTGGAATGTTATGCAATGGCCAAGTCAATTACCTGACCTGAATCCGAATGAGCATGCATTTCATTTGCTGAAGACAAAACTGAAGGGAAAATTCCCCAAGAACAAGCAGGAACTGAAAACAGTTGCAGTAGAGGCCTGGCAGAGCATCAGCAAGGATGAAACCCAGTGGTGATGTCTATGCGTTCCAGACTTCAGGCTGTAATTGACTGCAAAGGATTTGCAACCAAGTATTAAAAAGTGAAAGTTTGATGTATGATTATTTTTCTGCCCCATTACTTTTGGTCCCTTAACAAGTGGGAGGCACATATGCAAACTGTTGTAATTTCCACACCGTCAAAAAATGTTAGAATTGTGTCGATGTCCCAATATTTATGGACCTGACTGTATGTAGAGCAGAAGGCGGGCCAGTCCTTGAGACTGTCAGTGTCTGCCAAAGTGCACGGCAGCGCCGACGTGTGGAGCTGTAACTACGGTCAGGGACAATACATATCCTTTACGGCCCACTGAGTGAATGTGGTTCCTGCACAGCCACACCAGCAACTTGGCCAACTTGGCCGACTATACGAACAGAGAAAGACCATAAACGATTTCTTGATGATCCAAGCGAACAGGAGTACTCCCCTGTGTAACTTAGATGTCAGCCAATGGCAGCTCATGCGTGACACCTGCCGTTTGCTCAGGCCCTTTGAGAATAGCCACGTTATTTGTCAGTCGCCAGGACTACGTGATGAACAACGTCATTCCACTGCGTCATGTCCTGGAACAGATGCTGGTAAATATGGCTGGTCAGGGGACTGGAGACATGGCGCCTAGATCTCATGGCCACATGAGCCCTGTGGGGGCTGAACTAAAAGGAGGAGAAGGAGGACATTGGAGCACAAGCAATGTGTAGCGAAATGGGTGGTTTTTCTATACAGGTGACAGAAGAGGAGGAGCAGCCAGAGGAGCTGCAGGGTGATGAGGAAGATGAGGCAGAGGACCCAGACACACCGTGGCAGTATGCAGTGGAGATGGAGGCAGGGAGTCCCTCCGAGTCACTTACACAAATGGCCCGATGCATGCCCACTTGCTTGTGTAGTGACAGCCAAACTGTCAGCATTCGGCAGAGGGATGACTTCTGGCTCTCCACCTTGGTGGACCCTCGCTACCAGTCCAAAATGTGGGCCTTTTTTACACCCACTGAGAGGGAGGACAAACTGAACTACTATAGACACATCCTATGTAGTCAGTTGGCCGCTGCCTATCTGCACCATCATCCATCCTCTCGCAGGTCTGACTGTGGGGGCCCTCTGCACTCATGTTCCTCTGCCATGGCTGCCATGGCTGCCATGGCAGGGTGGGGGTAGGAGCAGTTCCAGCTCCATCAGCAGCAACTTGAGTCTAAAGTCGCTGATGAGCAGCTTTCTTCACACGCCTAGTGAGGAAACTACTCACCAGCAGCAGCTAGACCTGCAGCAGGAACTGAACCAGCAGGTTGTGGCATACCTGGACAGAAACCTGCCACCCACATTGAGGATCCGCTGGACTACTGGGCAGCCAAACTAGATTTGTGTCCGCAACTGGCAGAGTTTGCCCCGGAAAAGCTGTCCTGCCCGGCCAGTAGTGTGGCATCAGAGAGGGTGTTTAGTGCAGTAGGGATCATAGTTACCACAAGAAGAACTCTCCTGTCTACCCAAAATGTGGAAAGACTGACCTTTGTCAAGATTAATCAGGTCTGAATCAGCCAGGATTTCCACCCACCAATGCCTAATGCATCAGACTAGATCATCCATGGTGCCACACCAACACTTTGACAAAAAAGACCGGTTACTTCTGGCTACCTGTCTCAGCTACTATTCTGATGATGCCACCCATCTGATGCCACACATCTGATGCTAAGTGCTCCTTTTTTCACCCACCATCTTTAGCTGGTACTGGTATTGCCACCCACCTCCCCACTCTGTCACCGGGTCACTCTGTGGCCTCCTGATGCTGCTGCCCCCTCCACACTATGTCACCTGCCACCCTGTGATCTCCTGATGCTGCTGCCACCTCCACACTGTGTCACCTTGCCACTCTGTAGCCTCCTCATGATGCTCATGCCACCTCCACAATCTGTCTTTGTGCCACTTTGTGGCCTCCTTCTGATGCTACTGCTGCTGCCACCTCCACACTATGTCATTGTGCCACTCTGTGGCCTCCTAATGCTGCTGCCACATCCACACTGTCATTGTGCCACCCTGTGGTCTGATGCTGCTGCCATCTCCAGACTCTGTGGTCTCCTCATGCTGCTTCCACCTCACCACTATGTCATAGGGCCACTCTGTGGACTTCTCATGCTGTTCCCACCCTCCCCACTTCATGACTGGGCCACTATTTTGCCTTTTGGCCTGGCTGACATCATCATTTATTTTAGCCTTCTTCTGATCTGTCAGAAGGAAGGAAAAAAGAGACGCACAACAGATCCTGTCTATGTAACAGCTGTAAGTGCAATGGCCAGGATACAGGTGCTAATGTTCTGTATTTGTTGTGACGCCAATTGCAGCGTGTGCAGGGTTCTATCCCAGGGCCCTTCAAAGGTGTTAGAACGCACGTCCCAGATTAGGAATGCCAGAGTGGTGTAATGGCCTATAATGTCTCTATAGGGTGGTGGTAATTGTGTCAACGGTGTCTCCTACCTGGGTCCGGCTGGACTCCTGGCTCACTTGCAATAAATTTGAGTGTAGTAATATTAGGAGTAATAGAGGACTTTTGCAGCAGAAATAATGTCCAGACCTTTAGATGAAGTTCAAACGTTTCTTTATTGAAGATAACTTGTATCCAAGCAGTATACATATTTGGTCACTGGTCCCAGCAGGTTTTAGCAATGATTTTCAGGAAATGAATGCTTCTGCTTTAAACTTGGAGCTTGCAGGATAAGTCGTCTGCTTGTTAGCTCTGTAATTGTGACAGGAATTAATCTTCTGCACTTTTCTATATCTTCTGCTTTGTGGTGACAGACTAGCTGAGGAGGAATGGTTTCTCCTAGGTCTCTGGACTTAACTCACAGATGATTTATCAGGGGATGCTTTCTTCCTGGAACTCTGGAGGTTGTAGTTAGTTTTCTGCTTCTTTATCCAGCTGAGGCTGAAGGAATATGATCAAGTCTCGGCGGAGACAAGATCTTTGCTGTCTTTCCTATGCAGGGGAACTCCGGAATGCTATCACACAGCTTTCCCCTAGCAGGGGGGAGGCGACACTAACTTTAACTTCCTTATCCACCCATGCTGCAGTATGTGGGAACAGCCCACTCTTCACAGAGGGGGGAGCTAAGCAGGAATTATCTATTTCAGCCCAGATATACTAAACTGAGACTAGTACCTGGCCAATGCATTGCTGCCACCTGCTGGTGAACCTGGAAAATTACAAGAACAATGGTGTTTAACATGGTTTTAGATGCACATTTGTGAAGACAGAAAATAAATTACATTAGATGGCAATATAAAGGCTCTTAGAAGATAGTAGCGGGGTAGAGGCGTGTAGTAACACAACTCTGGGGTGTTACATAAGGCCTGCATGACATGGTCCCTATTTTGCATCAGAATTGGCTTATGATTTGGTAGCCAAAAACAGGAGTGGGTACAAAACACAGAAGACATGCAAATATTCCATTCACATGTCATCTCTGTTTTGGATCTACTCCTGTTTATTTTTGCTTTAGCAATACTGAAGAATTACTGACCAAATGCTGACCGAGTGTAGGCGGATGCTCCACAGACAGAATCTGTTTTTTGGGGGTTATTGTTCTGACTGGTCAGAGTGTGACAGGTGCAGCACTATGAAGTGCCTTTTGCGCTGTAGCATTATAAGAATTTTGATAGAACTGACTTTTAGTCTAACCAGACTGTCTGTTATTCTGTCATTCTTCTAGCGCTGTTCTATGGAAACAGTAGGTTTAAAGAGCACACCAAATGCTTGAAATAACTTCTTTATTAACTTCAACTTTTCTTCATATATAAGTTAACCAGGGTGGATTTGATTTAAATCACGATTTAAATCACTAGTCAGTAGTGCTTGTTTTAAATAATAGTTTTCTACATAAAGACTAATTCTACATAAAGACTAATACTTATAATATGCAACTAGATGAAGATTTTTAGAATAACTTATCATATTAGTTTGATTAGGTTCATTCTGCATTCATAGGTTTGTAGAAGTTAGGATTAAGGTATTTTTCTCAACTCTGTTAATGTTATAACATTTTTGCTGTGAAGAAGAAGAGGCATGTGATCTCTGCTGAGTCAAATTCAGTTTTGAGAACTGCAAAAGTAAACCAAGTATCGTTGATAATATCTTGTAGGCAGAGAAACTGCCCAATAATCTTACAAAAACCTCTGGAAGAGCATGACATTGTGAATGGATTAATGGAATTTATTTACCAAAAAAATTACACATATAGAAACATAGAAACATAGAATGTGTCGGAAGATAAGAACCATTTGGCCCATCTAGTCTGCCCAATATACTGAATACTATGAATAGCCCCTGGCCCTATCTTATATGAAGGATGGCCTTATGCTTATCCCATGCATGCTTAAACTCCTCCACTGTATTTGCAGCTACCACTTCTGCAGGAAGGCTATTTCATGCATCCACTACTCTCTCAGTAAAGTAATACTTCCTGATATTAACGCAAAAACACAAAATGCAATCGCACACTGCAACCAGCACTCTGCCCTGCCTTTATGCTGGATGTTGAATAAGGCATTGGTGTACATTTTGGCCAAAGCGTAATAAGCCACTCACCACGTCAAGGTCGCCTTAATGAGTGGTCCCTAACACTAGTTCCTACCTTTTATGGGCCATGACAGCCACACAAAGTCCAGGGAGCGCAGGTACAGCATGCAATCCAAGCACAATCTGCTTTTAACCCCGTCCGGTGCCATTACAGCTTTCATCGGATCCAGGGATGCAAGTACCAACATGCCGGGGTTAAAAGCAGATTGTGCTTGGCGTGCATGCTGTACCTGCGCTCCCTGGACTTTGTGTGGCGGTCATGGCCCATAAAAGGTAGGAACTAGTGTTAGGGACCACTCATTAAGGCGACCTTGACGTGGTGAGTGGCTTATTATGCTTTGGCCAAAATGTACACCAATGCCTTATTCAACATCCAGCATAAAGGCAAGGCAGAGTGCTGGTTGCAGTGTGCGATTGCATTTTGTGTTTTTGCGTTTGTATCTGTATTTCGCCATAGCAATCTGCACCTGCTAGGGGTTGTGCGGGCTGAATCCCCCATATTTTTTCTTTGTAGTATAAATTGGAGGCGTGGCGATCTCCAAGCAGTCATGCACACTTGACCAACTAGTATGCCCTGGAGGCTGGTTTTAAAGTCAGTATAAAACTGAGTCTGCTTATATAGCACCTACCAGTAGCCATTAGGCTCCAGGAGAAGTATATAGTGGGCTCAGCATGCATGTTGGTACTTGCATCCCTGGATCCGATGAAAGCTGTAATGGCACCGGACTGGGTTAAAAGCAGATTGTGCTTGGCGTGCATGCTGTACCTGCGCTCCCTGGACTTTGTGTGGCTGTCATGGCCCATAAAAGGTAGGAACTAGTGTTAGGGACCACTCATTAAGGCGACCTTGACGTGGTGAGTGGCTTATTACGCTTTGGCCAAAATGTACACCAATGCCTTATTCAACATCCAGCATAAAGGCAGGGCAGAGTTCTGGTTGCAGTGTGCGATTGCATTTTGTGTTTTTGCATTTGTATCTGTATTTCGTCATAGCAATCTGCACCTGCTAGGGGTTGTGCGGGCTGAATCCCCCATATTTTACTTCCTTATATTACATTTAAACCTTTGCCCCTCTAATTTAAAACAATGTCCTCTTGTAGCAGTTTTTCTTCTTTTAAATATTGTCTCCTCTTTTACCTTGTTGATTCCCTTTATGTATTTAGAAGTTTCTATCATATCCCCTCTGTCTCATCTTTCTTCCAAGCTTTACATGCTAAGGTCCTTTAATCTTTCCTGGTAAGTTTTATCCTGCAATCCATGTACTAATTTAGTAGCTCTTCTCTGAACTCTCTCCAAAGTATCAATATCCTCCTGGAGATATGGTCTCCAGTACTGTGCACAATACTCCAAATGAGGTCTCACTGGTGCTCTGTAGAGCGGCATGAGCGCCTCCCTCTGTCTACTGGTAATGCCTCTCCCTATACACCCAAGTATACTGATAGCAATTCTGTCACGGCTTATGGTGTGCGCTGTGACACTGTTGCTACACTTGCGGTTGCCCGCGGCAACGTGTTGCTGTGTGTGCATGTGGTGGCAGTGTCTCGGCCTTCTGGGTGATTGCCGTGACATGGTTGTCACGCATGTTTTTGTAGCTTTCTATGCTTGTGTGTGCACTTCCCCTTTAAGTGGCTTCCTTCCCTTGTCTGGTTTTGGAAGGTTTACCTCCCTTCCTAGTGTTTTGTCCACACTGGGTTTATGTGTTTGTGGGTGTGGCTGCTTGGGCTATTTAGTCTCTGCTGGAAGCCTGTAGCTCAGTGGTACTCCAGCCTTGGTGTGTGCTGGAGTTATGCTCTGTCTGGTTGTTCCATCTGTCCAGTGAGGGCCACCCTTGTGGTCATAGATGTTCAATGTCATCCTGGTGTCTCCTTCCCTTCCTGTCCCTATTTGTATGGAGTGGGTTATGTGCAGGGTGTTTGTATGTCTTGTTTGGTGTCATGTTTACTAGACATTCCCCTGTCTCAAGTTATTGCAGCTATGGTGTCCTGGGTTCCTGTGTGGTTCGTGGTGTGTGCTGTGTCCTTTAATGTTGGTGTGGACACTAGCACTTGTGCACGGGTTCCAGTCAGTGTGTCTGTGGTAGGTAAGTGTGTTACCGGTTTCACTTACCTGCCATCTCCTTTAGCTGTATGTGTTCCCCTCTCGTTGCAGCCTGGCCCCAGATGGGGACTCCTGTTCTCTCCCCTGCTCCTAAGTGAGGGATTTCCAGGGCGACTCAGGAAATTAGGTATCCAGTGTATGAGCTGTCCCACCATTGGGGTCCGCTCATATGGTGAGGAGTCAGGGAGAGGATTAGGGACGCAATAGGAGGTGACCTGCTCCCTTATCACTCCTTTTGGCCAGGCTGATCCCCTTTACCCTTTGACACCGCACGGTGAGGGGTTTCCCCCACTCCCCACCGTGACAATTTCCTGCTGCTCTATGACATTGTCTGCCTACCTTTAAAGGGCTTCTGTCACTCCACTAAACTCATATTTTTTTTGGTCTCTCTACAATCCTTATGCTGCGATTTCTCAATATATATGGCTATTACACTGTTTGGTTCAGTAGTTCTATAAAAAAAACTGACTTTTATATTATGCAAATTACCTCTAGCAGCCGCATCCACCATTCATAATGACGCCCCCTCCTCATGTTGATTGACAGGGCCAGTGGACGTGCTCGTCCTCTGACTGGCCCTGTCTGCGTTTTAAATCTCGCGCCGGTCTTCAGTTGGCGCAGGCGCACTCAGAGGAGGACGCTCGCTCGGCCGCTCCATCCTCAGTGCGCCTGCGCCGGGTGTACATGTGACGTCATCGGCGCAGGCGCACTGAGGATGGAGCGACCGAGCGAGCGTCCTCCTCTGAGTGCGCCTGCGCCAACTGAAGACCGGCGCGAGATTTAAAACGCAGACAGGGCCAGTCAGAGGACGAGCGCGTCCGCTGGCCCTGTCAATCAACATGAGGAGGGGGCGTCATTATGAATGGAGGATGCGGCTGCTAGCAGCAGGTAGCCGCCCTACCTGCTGCTAGAGAGGTAATTTGCATAATATAAAAGTCAGTTTTTTGATAGAACTACTGAACCAAACAGTGTAATAGCTATATATATTGAGAAATTGCAGCATAAGGATTGTAGGGAGACCAAAAAAAAAAAATGAGTTTAGTGGAGTGACAGAAGCCCTTTAAGTCTTCTGCAATAATGACCCCTAATTCCCTTTCCTCAGATACTGAGGTTAGGACTGTATCACTGATTTTATATTCTGCTCTTGGGTTTTTATGCCCTAGGTGCATTATCTTGCACTTATCAACATTACATTTTAGTAGCCAGATTTTTGACCATTCCTCTAGTTTTCCTAAATCCTTTTCCATCTGGTGTATCCCTCCAGGAATATCAACCCTGTTACAAATCTTTGTGTCATCAGCAAAAATACAGACCTTACCATCAAGGCCTTCTGCAATTTCGCTGATAAAGATATTAAACAATATGGGTCCCAGAACAGATCCCTGAGGTACCCCACTGGTAACAATACCATGGTCTGAATATACTCCATTGACTACAACCCTCTGTTGTCTGTCCCTCAGCCGCTGCCTAATCCATTCAACAATATGGGAGTACAGCCTTATTCTACATAATAAAAAATGAATCTTTATTTTATGATGGAATAACCTTTGGATGGTAATATATTTTCCTCAAAAAGCGTTTTATATAAAAAAAATCTGATTTAAATAAAAAAAATCTGATTATTATTTTTTTTTTAAATCATTGATTTTATCCACCCTGTATATAACAATGCCACCTCCGCAGCAGATAGTCCATATACAAAACACATGTTGAAAAGATATCACAAAATGGCGGTATGCATAAGATGGTGGTTCAACTGTTCAATCTTGTCATTCAACATAAAATGGTGGATATATTTCTCTCTTCAGTATCTGTACTCTCACTTTAAGTTATTTAAGCACTTTATGATCTCTCTGAGAGGTATATTTGAGGTCTAACTAATAGTTCACTTGCTGAATTTAGTCATAATTTGCAATATGCAGCTAGCAGTAACTATTTGCAGACTGGTTGAGTATGATCTGGTATGGCTGTATGCAATTTGGATTGCAATATGGAATTTGAATTTGGATTGTGAACTTTGTAGTTTACAATTGAATTTGTGGTTTGCAATTGAATTTGTGGAACTATTTTGGCCTCTCTGCTTTCATAAAACACTGCTTTTACTTCTCTCTCTGGTGAATAATGATTCCAGCAGCTCCTGCTAGGGGAATTTAACACACAAGCTATGTGTGAGGCTGGCTGTAAATGGTCAAAACTCCTGGGCTAGGATTGGTCTAGACTCCTGCCCAGCAACAACAGTTTAACTCTATGCTTTCTGTTGTTTCTGCGGTCATTGAGCTTACCTTACATTATATAATTAATATTAAAGGCATATTGTCTTTCCTGCTTCTGTGAACACATTATATATAACAGTTATATGACATCCAAACATAAAGTCACTGTAAAAAACTCTGCCCTTGTCTTTAACACACAAACATAGGAACTGTATTAAGGTTATTGGCAGGTTTAGCTGTATAAACATATACGCTATATTAGCAACCTAGGACAGGTCTCAGCTGGCCAGCTATACAGAGGAAGGGCAAAATAATCAGTGACGTCAACACAAACTTACTGCTGACACCCACTCCACTCTGTCGGGGTGTCTTCTTGTATAAGCATTTAATAGAACAGGTTCTGTAGAAATCTATGTGGAATCAGTGAATTGGTGTAAAAGGAGTGATAGTAGGATCTTGGGCCTCGGCACTTTTTTTTATACCTGGCGCTAACATTGACCTGTAAGGCTGAGTTCACACTTGAGTTATTTGGTCAGTTTTGGCCCCGTAACTGCCCAAATAAATAAAGTGTGCAGTGATTCTAAGAGTGACGCCTGTCATCAACATTTCATACTGACTCACAGTATTGTTTCACTACCACAGTATACTCCCTATGCATGTTACTGCAAGGCACAGTGTTCTACACCATTATAAATGCTCTCTGCAGCCAGGAAATAGCCATTTCTTAACACTATTTACCACGTATAAATTCGGATCAAACCAAATTTTTTCAGAGAAATCGGCGAACCGGCCAAATTGAATCTTTGGGAAATTTGCTCATCTCTACTTGAGATCTATGGGCCCCCACGCTGCACTGCATTTAAACAAGCATGATCCTATACTGGAAATCACTGCATGGGCTCAGAAACACTTCCAGAAATCACTGTCAGTGAACACAGTTTCTTGTGCAGTCCCCAAATGCAAGTTAAAACTGTATCACACAGAGAAGAAGCCTTATGTCAACATGATTCAGCAACGCCACCGCCTTCTCTGGGCCAAAGGTCTAATAAAATGGACTGAGGCAAAATGAAAAACTGTCCTGTGGTCAGGTGAATCAAAATTCAAAACTGTTTTTGGAAAGCATGGACTCTGTGTCCTTTGGATTCAAGAGGAGAGGGACCATCCAGCTTGTTATCAGCACACAGTTAAAAAGCCTGCATCTCTGATGACATGGGGTTGCATTAGTGGCTATGGCGTGGGCAACATACACATCTGGCGTGGGCAACATACACATCTGGGAAGGCTCTACCAATGCTGAAAAATATATAGAGGTTTTAGAACAAAATATACATATACTCTCATCCAGACAATGTCTCTTTCAGGGAAGGCCTTGCATGTTTCAGCAAGACAATTCTAAACCAAATACTGCATCCATCAGTATGGCTTCGCAGAAGAAGAGTCTGGGTGCTGAACTGGCCGCCTGCAGTCCAGACCATATCATGAAACGAAAAATACGTCAGAGAAGACTTGAGCAACCAGAATCCTACATCAAGGATGGGACAGCATTTATCTCCCAAAACTCCAGCAATTGGTCTCCTTACTTCCCAGACATTTACAGACTATTGTTAAAAGAAGAGGGCATGCTACACAATTGTGAAAATGTCCCTGTCCCTACTTTTTTAAGATGTGTTGCTACCGTCAAGTTCTAAATTAGTTATTTTTTTCATGAAATGGTAAAATGTCTCACTTTCAACATCTGATATGTTTTCTATGATCTATTGTGAATAAAATCTGGGGCTATGAGATTTGCAAATCATTGCATTCTGTTTTTATTCACACTTATTAACATTTTGTGCAGCGTCCTAACTTTTTGGGAATTGGGGTTCTAGGATATACAGTGAGTTGTTATTGACATCTGACTGTTACCAGTTGGGGCAGGTTGCCTGATACTGTCCAAACAGTGCTGACAATGTAAGACTGTCCTTATATAACCCCCATTGCCAAGCAGAATGTACACCCATTTGTCAATTTAACATGCATGAGTCCACTCCTGTACCTCTGTATACCTGATTTCATACGGAGGCATACTGAAGCTTTTCTGTAGGATTCCGTACAAGTCATTGTCTATCAGACTCCATATATAAGAATGTACTATGAAATAGAACAGGGGTCAGCAACCTCCGTCACTTTGTGAAACTACAACTACCAGCGTGCACATTTATTCGTCTGTTCTCGGAATTCCCGCAAAAGTGAATGGAGCATGCTTGTAGTTATAGTTTCACAACAGCTGGAGTGACGGAACCCTATTTTAAGTTGTAGCACATCCGACACCCTTATATATAGAGTGTGAAGGAGCTTGCCTCATACGGAATCCTACAGAAAAACTTAGGTATGCCTCCATATGAAATCAGAGGTAAAGGACTGGGCTCATGCATGTCTTAGGAAACCGCCCCATACATTAAAGCTGTGATATGACTGTGTGAATGAGCCCTTGTTCACTATATGTTGACAGAGATCTCATATGCTGTTCACCATTTTAGAAGCTTTGTGCTACAGCGGCTATTTTCTACGTGTTTTTAAGCAGATGCAAAAATAATAAATGTGCATGTACAGTTCTGCTGTCGATTAACAACTTTGCACCTTTGCCAACCTGGAAAAAAATCAATTTACACATAAAGCGCCTTGAATTTCAAAATTTCACAGGCTGAGCATGTAACCGCGAGAGCTATGCAAATGAGTTGTGCTTCCACAATGGGAGCAAGTAAACAACTTCTTCCCATTTCCTAGTAAATAAATAGATGTTATGATAAGGTAAAGCCACAAGTGACGCATGGAAAAAGGCTGAAA
Organism: Bufo gargarizans; assembly: GCF_014858855.1. NCBI lineage: Eukaryota > Metazoa > Chordata > Amphibia > Anura > Bufonidae > Bufo > Bufo gargarizans. Next base: position 609,531,853 of record NC_058082.1, read on the forward strand.
ATACTTCTTTCTATACCTATATTTTTTTATCATATATCTGATGTCTTCTCCGATGAACAGATGGATTACAGGTCTGGTCAGCTGGTAAGAACAGATGATTCTGCTGCACTATTGTTGCTGTCAAAAACTGTGAAGGAATCTCAGTAGATCCAACAAAATCACTGAAAATAATATCTCACAGTTGCTATAACAATACAAATATCACTGAGGGCAACTTCCTAAAAAATAACTTTTAATATAAAATACATCAGGTAATCAGTATATCATAAAATACATCAGGTAAGACGGGTCCCACCAGGACCAATATACAGTAGTCGTAGTACAGAGAAAAAAATCAGAAAGCTGTCAAAACAAGGACGGTTAGCAGCTAAGTAGGGCCGGTATCACAGATGGAACAACACATCAGAGAGACTAATGCCTGTCCATATGCTTACCCTAAAAAGAATCTGCTGAGCCCAGAGATATACCTTGATGGTAGGAGTACTTTGTCCACGTGCCTCGGCTAGCCTGTCCTTATGCAGCCCTATCACCTATCTGATACAATATACAAAATCCATTATCTGATACAATATACAAAGTCCCAACGCGTTTCCCCATATAGTAAACAAAGGCTCATCAGGGGACAAATGTTATTAGTCTGGTAATGGGATACTAAAGTAACCGATAAAGAAACAATAGATAAGTAACACGGAGCTGGAGCGCCCCAAACCTGCAGTGGTCTGTGATGAGATAAAGAGACTATGATCGGACTGTGATACAGATACACAGAGTGATACTCAACCAATTCAGAAATGACCAAAAAGACCACTAGTTAAGAACAGTTAACTTATCTGATAAAAGTAGGAGTGGACGTCATCCTCACACAGACCAGCCATGCATGGTTGGAGGGCTCCAGGGGGCCAAAGATGCACAAGTCTGGAATTGAAGTATAAACTTTATTAGGAAGTTGCTGAATTTATCAATCCAGCAAAGCTTCTTTCACATATGCTGTTGGCTCTCCAGCAGGCTGTTCTGGCAGCGAACAGCTTGCCGGATCTCTCTTCATCCATCCTAGCCAGAGGTTGCCCCAATGCCCACAGGCCCCTTGACTATAATAGGAGCCATCAGAGATCCAGCCGGCACCTGGAAAATGTGTTGAGATTTGGCCTGACAAAAACTGTTGCATACAGCATTTTCTGTCCGACATATTTGTCAGGTGGTGACCAGATCTCTGCCAATAGTCAATGGGCCGGCAGGCATTGCGGTAACATTTGGCTATGCCGGATCCAGGTTTTTCTCTTTCGGAACAGCCTGATGGAGAGCTAACTCTGGTGAGAAACTAGCCTAAGCCATACTTGCCAAATCTCCTGGAATGTCTAGGAGGCTCCTAAAAAAAGGGAGACTTCTAAGACTCCCAGAAAAGTGGGCAGATCTCCCGATGCTGCATAAGCCTCCCAACATCTCTCAAAGAGTAACCCTAACCGTGCATGGCACCAGAATGCTGCATCATCAGCCTCAGCACTGCCTTTATATAAAAACTCAGGTCACCCCTTTAAATGGCCTAAAATAATAAATGAATGGACACTTACCTGAGTATCTATAAAAATGTTTTTATTTTAGGCCATTTACAGGGGTTGCCCAAATTTTTATTTAACTTGGACAACCCCTTTAAGGTGGTGCCTGAAAAAAGGAGCATGGTTTGTGAGATGGGCATGACAAAATATGAGGAAAATTTGAACATCGACCTATGCATTCATGGAAGAGTCTTTAGAAAAGTTGGCAACTATGCTTTAAATATGAGAGTAGCGATAAAGGGTGCAGAGGTAGCAGTCACATCTGAGACCTGGTGTCTAAAGGAGCCCATTTTTCCCTCTACTACATACGATAATACCACTATTATATTTGGCACATGGTGGAGGAGGAGGCTATTACAGATCTTGGATTGGGGTCCAACTTCAAGTTATGTCTCTGCCTGCAAGGTGTCAATTATTTACTCCAGTGCACAAGCCCAACATCCAAGAAGAATGAAAATAAACCACATCAAGATCCTGGTGTCCAGATCTTTGCAGGGTTATTTTAGGTAGGTTCCTTAGCAGTGGCGTAGCTAGAAATGACTGGGCCCCACAGCAAATTTTTGATTGGTGCCCCCCTCCCCCAGTAATTTTTTCGCAAACCCCTTCCTTTCATGCCACCCCCATTCCTGTGGCTAGTAAAGATCACTCTCTCAGACCAGGCCAGGCAGCTGTTCCATCCATCTATACTGCCACTGTATATAATTTCATTGTGTAATACTGTTGAGGGGGCCCTGACAAAATCTTTTAGTCCTCCTCCTCCTGGATGGGCCCCTTCTGGGTCAGGGCCCCAAAGCAGCTGCTTCCCCTATAGCTAGGCCCCAGTTCCTTAGTATTCTGAGTGCACTGATATGATATCTGATACAGCAATATTCTAGCAGTATATCCATGCATTATCCAAATATACGGAGCTGGTGCGTTCAGCTGTTTTACTTCCATTGTTAGACAGTCATTGTCTGTGCAGTGATGGTGAATCACAACACGTAATTCCTTCCTTTTCCTCTCCATTCTGTAATTGTTAGTATTCATACAAAGGTTATGATCAGGGAATAATCCGTTTCTTATGCTTGTGCTATAATTGAGTGCTATTCTGATCAGTGATCAAATCATTCTGAAAAGAACAAATGTGTTCATGTGTGGCCAGATTAGCAGATGTCAATAGCCATTATTTAATGCCATTCACTTTGCCACCATTAGCATATTAATTGGCTTCCTTCCTGGTGGAGGGAGAACACAGAAAGTGCCAATTTCTAGTGTCAATTGCTTGTTCTGTCTCTGTGTCCTATTGTCTAAAATGAGATTCAAACATGTTAAAAACTAACACTTCACAGTTAACATTTCTTCATAATGTAGCAGTGAATATCTACATGTAGATATAGCAGAGTTTAAGGTCTGAGAAAATTGTATAGGACGATTTTTAGAAGGGTTCCACCTAAAATAAATAATCCCTCTGCAATTTCATTTCCATCAGTTGTTATTTAAAATTTTTAGGAATTATATTCAGCAGTTTCTTAGTTATTTCTATTCCTGGATGAGAAGCGATGCACAAGGGTTGTTACCCAGCTTTCCCAGTCTCCTTCATGCTAATCTGTTTAGTTTTGTGCAGTTAGGTCTCCTTTACATTTGTTTATGAAAATACGATGTGCACTGGTCCTTTTATATATATATTTTTTTTTCATTCGTATTTGTTCAATTTCTTGTTAATGGATTTTATTTTTATTTTTTGTGAATGAGCCCTAGTGGCTGTTGTAATGCCACGTGTATTGATCAACCACAATGTCTAGAAACAGGTACAGCCAAGAACTTGTTACATTTAAGGTTTTATTTACTTATATATTTTAGCCATTGTTACAGCTTTTTTTGCGGACCGTATGAGGAACCAATAATTTCAATGGGTCCACAAACAAACAAAGTTACTCTGTGTGCATTCTGTTTACTTATGTCCGTATATCCGTTCCACAAAAGAATAGAACATGTCCTATTATGGTCCGCATTACGGACAAGGATACGTTCTATTAGGGGCCAGCTGTTCCATTCTGCAAAATATGTAATGCACACGGACATCATCTGTATTTTTTTGTTGATCTGTGTTTTGCAGACCGCAAAATACATACGGTCGGGTGCATGAGGCCTTACATTGTTATATTAAGATCCCCATACATTGTATATGATGTTTTAGGTTATGTGGAAAATCTTTGTAAGATAATGCAATCGGTCAACCTGCAGTCCTATGTAAATTAAGTAGCATAGCTATAAGGCTACGTTCACACCCAAAATCAGTGGCAGAAAATGAGTAACAGGTTAGGAGCAGATTACTAGCTGAATACAGGTTGTTTTTGTGTCAGATTTCTAATTTGTTGGAGGTTTTAGAGGTGTTTTTAAAAGAGTATTAGAAGAGTATGTGGTTGAGATTTCTCTGCTTCCCCTTTAAATTCTATAAAAACCTCAATCAAATCTACTTCCAAGAAGTAACGTCACTTCTGAAAAGTTTTTCAAATCAGCTACTGATAAAACTCTTCCATCTTAGGCTGGTTTCACACGGGGGTTGCGGGAAAAGGTGCGGGTGCGTTGCGGGAAAATGCGTGATTTTTCCGTGCGAGTGCAAAACATTGTAATGCGTTTTGCACGCGCGTGAGAAAAATCGGCATGTTTAGTACCCAAACCTGAACTTCTTCACAGAAGTTCAGGTTTGGGATTGTGGTTCTGTAGACTGTAGAACATGGTTATAAGGGAAAATAATAGCATTCTGAATACAGAATGCATAGTACAATAGCGCTGGAGGGGTTAAAAAAAATTAAAACATTTTTAACTCACCTTAATCCACTTGCTCGCGCAGCCAGGATCTCTTCTGTCTCTTTCTTTGCTGATTGCAGTCAAAGGAGCTGTGGTGACGTCACTCCGGTCATCACATGGTCCGTCACATGATCTTTTACCATGGTGATGGATCATGTGATGGATCATGTGATAACCGGAGTGACGTCACTACAGGTCCTTTGACTGCAATCAGCAAAGAAAGAGACAGAAGAGATGCCGGCTGCGCGAGCAAGTGGATTAAGATGAGTTAAATTATTTTTTTATGTTTTTAACCCCTTCAGCGCTATTGTACTATGCATTCTGTATTCAGAATGCTATTATTCTCCCTTATAACCATGTTATAAGGGGAAAATAATAAAATTATCGGGTCTCCATCCCGATCGTCTCCTAGCAACCGTGCGTGAAAATCGCACCGCATCCGCACTTGCTTGTGGATGCTAGCGATTTTCATGCAGCCCCATTCACTTCTATGGGGCCTGCGTTGCGTGGAAAATGTACAATATAGAACATGCAGCGATTTTCACGCAACACACAAGTGATGCGTGAAAATCACCGCTCGTGTGCACAGCCCCATAGAAATGAATGGGTCCAGATTCAGTGCGGGTGCAATGCGTTCACATCACGCATTGCACCCGTGCGGAATACTTGCCCGTATGAAAGGGGCCTTACACTGTGTGCACAAGGTGAACATTTTTACAATAAAGAGTAACTAAACCTTTGTAGCAATTTTTTATATAATGTCCTAATAAAAACATTTCTAATGTACTTTATTAATTAATTTAGCATTTTTTTTTGTCATTTCCCTACCTAAAGCGCACCATTCCCTGTGCGCTTAAAACACACAAAATATTGATTAAGGGGATAGATATACCTGCTTCCACAAAATATTGATTGAGGCCTGCGATATACCTGCTTCCACAAAATACTGATTAGAGGTTTGATATACCTGCTTCCACAAAATACTGATTAAGGGGTTTGATATACTTGTTTCCACCAAATATTGATTGAGGCCTGCGATATACCTGCATCCACAAAATATTGATTAAGGGGTTTGATATACCACTTTCCACCAAATATTGATTGAGGCCTGCAATATACCTGCATCCACAAAATACTGATTAAGGGGTTTGATATACCAGTTTCCACCAAATATTGATTGAGGCCTGTGATATACCTACTTCCACAAAATAATGATTAAGGGTTACGATATACCTGCATCCACAAAATACTGATTAAGGGATTTAATATACCACTTTCCACCAAATATTGATTGAGGCCTGCAATATACCTGCATCCACAAAATACTGATTAAGGAGTTTGATATACCTGTTTCCATCAAATATTGATTGAGGCCTGCAATATAACTGCTTCCACAAAATACTGATTGAGGGCTTCAATATACCTGCTTCAAAAAAATACTGATTTAAGGGGTTCAATATACCTGTTTCCACCAAATATTGATTGAGGGCTGCGATATACCTGGTTCCACAAAATACTGATTAAAGGGACTGATATATCTGCTTCCACCAAATATTGATTGAGGCCTGAAAGATACCTGCTTATACAAAATACTGATTACGGGGTTTGATATACTGTACCTGTTTCCACTAAATATTGATTGAGGACTGACATATACCTGCTTCCACAAAATACTGATTAAGGGGTTTGATAAACCTATTTCCACCAAATATTAATATTGATTAAGGCCTGCGATATACCTGCTTCCACAAAATACTGATTAAGAGGACTGATATACCTGCTTCCACCAAATATTGATTGAGGCCAGCGAGATACTTGCTTCTACCAAATACTGATTATGGGGTTTGATATACCTGTTTCCACCAAATATTGATTGAGGGATGCGAGATACCTGCTTCCACAAAATACTGATTAACGGGTTTGATATACCTGCTTCCACAAAATACTGATTAAGGGGTTTGATAAACCTATTTCCACCAAATATTAATATTGATTAAGGCTTGCGATATACCTGCTTCCACAAAATACTGATTAAGAGGACTGATATACCTGCTTCCACCAAATATTGATTGAGGCCAGCGAGATACTTGCTTCTACCAAATACTGATTATGGGGTTTGATATACCTGTTTCCACCAAATATTGATTGAGGGCTGCGAGATACCTGGTTCCACAAAATACTGATTAACGGGTTTGATATACCTGCTTCCACAAAATACTGATTGACGGCTGCGATATACCTGTTGCCACAAATAAACAGGGTGGTGTGATATAACTGTTGTGGCAAAAAAATAATAATTGAGGGGTGTGATATACCTGCTTCCAGAAAATACTGATTCAGGGCCGGGAAGGAATTTTTTATTCCCCTAAAGTGGGGAAAATTGGCTTCTACCTCACAGGTTTTTTTTATTTTTTGCCTTCCTCTGGATCAACTTGCAGGATAACAGGCCGAACTGGATGAACAAATGTCTTTTTTCGGCCTTATGTACTATGTTACTATGTTACTAGGGTTGCGATATACCTGCTTCCACAAAATACAGATTAATGGGTTTGATATACCTAAATCAATGCAAAAGATGCGAAAAAAAACATGCTATAGTGTTTGAGGTTTTTGAGCATTTCCTCCCATTTAGGCCACTTTATTTTAGGGATTGATATACCTGCTTCCACCAAATACTGATTGAGGGCTGTGATATACCAGCATCCACAAAATACTGATTAAGGGGATTGATATACCTGCTTCCACCAAATATTGATTGAGGCCTGCGATATACCTGCATCCACAAAATACTGATAAAGGGGTTCAATATACCTGTTCCCACCAAATATTGATTGAGGGCTGCGATATGCCTGGTTCCACAAAATACTGATTAAGGGGATTGATATACCTGCTTCCACCAAATATTGATTGAGGCCTGAAAGATACCTGCTTACACAAAATACTGATTATGGCGTTTGATATACTGTACCTGTTTCCACCAAATACTGATTGAGGGCTGCAAGATACCTGCTTCCACAAAATACTGATTAAGGGGTTCAATATACCTGCTTCCACAAAATACTGATTGACGGCTGCGATATACCTGTTGCCCCAAATAAACAGGTTGGTGTGATATAACTGTTGTGGCAAAAAAATAATAATTGAGGGGTGTGATATACCTGCTTCCAGAAAATACTGATTCAGGGTTGCGATATACCTGCTTCTACAAAATACTGATTAAGGGGTTTGATATACCTGCTTTCACAAAATACTGATTGAGGGCTGCGATATACCTGCTTCCACAAATTATTGATTAAGGAGTTTGATATAACTGTTTCCACCAAATATTGATTGAGGCCTGCAATATACCTGCTTCCACACAATTCAGGTTTTTGAGCATTTCCTCCCATTTAGGCCACTTTATTTTAGGGATTAATATACCTGCTTCCACCAAATATTGATTGAGGCCTGCGAGATACCTGCTTCCACAAAATACTGATTAAGCGGTTTGATATAACTGTTTCCACCAAATATTGATTGAGGCCTGCAATATACCTGCTTCCACACAATTCTGATTAATGGGTTTGACATACCAGTTTCCACTAAATATTGATTGAGGCCTGTGATATACCTGCTTCCACAAAATACTGATTAAGGGGTTTGATATACCTGCTGCCACAAAATACTGATTGAGGGCTGTGATATACCAGCATCCACAAAATACTGATTAAGGGGATTGATATACCTGCTTCCACTAAATATTGATTGAGGCCTGCGATATACCTGCTTCCACGAAATACTGATTAAGGGGTTTGATATACTTGTTTCCACCAAATATTGATTAAGGCCTGTGATATACTTACTTCCACAAAGTACTGATTAAGGGGTTTGATATACCTAAATCAATGCAAAAAATGCTGAAAAAAACACGCTATAGTGTTTGAGGTTTTTGAGCATTTCCTCCCATTTAGGCCACTTTATTTTAGGGATTAATATACCTGCTTCCAATAAAAATATTGATTGAGGCCTGCGAGATACCTGCTTCCACAAAATACTGATTAAGCGGTTTGACATACCAGTTTCCACCAAATATTGATTGAGGCCTGCAATATACCTGCTTCCACAAAATTCTGATTAAGGGGTTTGACATACCAGTTTCCACCAAATACTGATTGAGGGCTGTGATATACCAGCATCCACAAAATACTGATTAAGGGGATTGATATACCTGCTTCCACCAAATATTGATTGAGGCCTGCGATATACCTGCATCCACAAAATACTGATTAAGGGGTTCAATATACCTGTTCCCACCAAATATTGATTGAGGGCTGCGATATGCCTGGTTCCACAAAATACTGATTAAGGGGATTGATATGCCTGCTTCCACCAAATATTGATTGAGGCCTGAAAGATACCTGCTTACACAAAATACTGATTACGGGGTTTGATATACTGTACCTGTTTCCACCAAATACTGATTGAGGGCTGCGAGATACCTGCTTCCACAAAATACTGATTAAGGGGTTCAATATACCTGCTTCCACAAAATACTGATTGACGGCTGCGATATACCTGCTGGCCCAAATAAACAGGGTGGTGTGATATAACTGTTGTGGCAAAAAAATAATAATTGAGGGGTGTGATATACCTGCTTCCAGAAAATACTGATTCAGGGTTGCGATATACCTGCTTCTAAAAAATACTGATTAAGGGGTTTGATATACCTGCTTTCACAAAATACTGATTGAGGGCTGCGATATACCTGCTTCCACAAATTATTGATTAAGGAGTTTGATATGCCTGCTTCCACCAAATATTGATTGAGGCCTGCGATATACCTGCTTCCACGAAATACTGATTAAGGGGTTTGATATACTTGTTTCCACCAAATACTGATTAAGGGGTTTGATATACCTAAATCAATGCAAAAGATGCGGAAAAAAACACGCTATAGTGTTTGAGGTTTTTGAGCATTTCCTCCCATTTAGGCCACTTTATTTTAGGGATTAATATACCTGCTTCCACCAAATATTGATTGAGGCCTGCGAGATACCTGCTTCCACAAAATACTGATTAAGCTGTTTGATATAACTGTTTCCACCAAATATTGATTGAGGCCTGCAATATACCTGCTTCCACACAATTCTGATTAATGGGTTTGACATACCAGTTTCCACTAAATATTGATTGAGGCCTGTGATATACCTGCTTCCACAAAATACTGAATAAGGGGATTGATATACCTGCTTCCACTAAATATTGATTGAGGCCTGCGATATACCTGCATCCACAAAATATTGATTAAGGGGTTTGATATACCTGTTTCCACCAAATATTGATTGAGGCCTGCGATATAACTGCTTCCACAAAATACCGATTGAGGGCTGCAATATACCTGCTTCCACAAAATACTGATTAAGGGGATTGATATACCTGCTTCCACTAAATATTGATTGAGGCCTGCGATATACCTGCTTTCACAAAATACTGATTAACGTGTTTGACATACCTGTTTCCACCAAATATTGATTGAGGCCTGTGATATACCTGCTTCCACAAAATACTGAATAAGGGGATTGATATACCTGCTTCCACCAAATATTGATTGAGGCCTGTGATATACCTGCTTCCAAGAAAATACTGATTAAGGGGTTCGATATACCCGTTTCTAACAAATATTGATTGAGGCCTGCGATATACGTGCTTTCACAAATACTGCTCTACTCTAGGGACTTAGGCACAGGATAATTTTGAAAAGGACAGGCAGAGAAAGAGGCAAGCCATTTCGCCGGGTTGGTAGGGGTCGGGCAGGTGCACCAGGCCGGAGCCTATGTGGGAAGTTGGAGAAGGCGCATGCGATTACTTTAAAGGATGCACCAGAGTTGGTTAAGTGGCTCATTCAGCCTTCCGCTACTGTACCCTCCTCATCCTCTGTATCTGCACCCTCCTCACTCTCGGCTGTGTGCACCTCAAAAGACACCATCACCAGTACCAAAGCCCCTCCACTTGGGTCAGAGGAATTATTTTCCCATACAATCCCAGACCTTACCGATGAGCAGCCATTATTGACATTGGAAGAGGAAGAGGTGGTAGCAACAGCCGCCACCCAGCGGTCTGACGACAGTACCCAGTTCAGCCTGAGGAGGGAGGTCCCTCTGTTGCTGCCTACCCCGATATGTCAAATGTCAGTGGTGGTGAAGGTGATGATGATGACGTGTTGATAGACACCACGTGGGTGCCCACAAGAGAGGAAGAGCAGGGGAGTTCAGAGAAAGAGACGGAGCAGCAGAGAGGGAGGAGAAGGAGGAGAAGCAGGCAGAGCTCGCAGGGCATAGGAGGCAAAAAACAGACTGCAAATGTATCTGGAGCGAGCCATCCACCATGCACGGTCACTTCTGCCGCTCCCAGGACGCCGGCACATGGCTCCGCAGTGTGGTCTTTTTTTAACGTGTCAGCTGCTGACAATAGTGTTGCAATCTGCAGCCTGTGCTGTCAACGCTTAAGTCGTGGTAAGCCCAACACTCACCTAGGGACGACCTCCTTAAGAAGGCACCTGGCCTCCCATCACCGACCCCAGTGGGAGCAACACCATCAGAACTCACAAAGCCACACTCCCGGCGCTTCACATCCTGCCTCTTCTCCTCTCTCTCCTCCCATTTGTCCTCCACTCCATCTTCCACCATGCCGTTGTCGCGTTCATCTGGCAGAAGGCAGGCTTCCGTGGCCCAAATGTTCGAGCGTAAAAAGTTGATGACGCCGGATAACCCTCTTGCACAAAGGCTGACCACTGGCTTGTCGGCACTGCTAGTCCGCCAACAACTGCCATATAAACTGATGAATTCGGAGGCCTTTAGAAAATTTGCGGCCATTGGCACACCGCAATGGAAGGTCCCGGAAGGAAATATTTCTCCCAGAAGGGCATCCCTGAGCTATATGGCCACATTCAGAAGCAAGTGAATATATCTTTGGCACACAGTGCCAAGATACATCTGACCACAAACACGTGGTCTAATAAACACGGGCAGGGAAGGTACATAACTATTACTGCCCACTGAGTGAACCTTCTGATGGCTGTTAAGCATGTAACCCGTGGCTCCCGTGTGGATTTGGTGTTACCGCCACGGATTGGATGCAGGCCTGCCTCTTCTTCTCCTCCTCCTAGTCCATCCTCCGTCTCCTCCTCTGCTGACTCCTCCTTTTACACTACCACCGCTTCTTCCGCTGCACCCCCCAAGCTCCCCAGAACCTATTCGACATGCCAGGTGAGAAGTTGCCATGCTGTGCTGCGGCTTTTGTGCCTGGAAGCCAAGAGCCACACTGGTCCTGCACTGCTTTCAGCTCTGCGGTCACAGGCTGATCAGTGGCTAACCCCGCTCAATTTGACAATTAGTAAAGTGGTGTGCGACAACGGTGCCAATCTGCTGAGCGCGCTGAAACGGGGCAAAATGACACACGGGCCGTGCATGGCACACATCCTGTAATTAGTCATGCAGCAATTCGTTGCCAAATATCCTGGGGTCCAGGACATCTTGCGGCAGGCCAGGAAAATCTCTGGCCATTTTAGAAGATCTTACATGGCCATGGCTCACCTTGCTAAAGTTCAGGGGCGACAGCTCCTGCCTGTCAGATGTCTGATTTGTGACAGCCCGATGCGCCGGAACTCCACCTTGTATATGCTTGATAGGCTGCTCCAGCAGTAACGTGGGGTTAACAACTACTTGTACAAACTCTGCAGCAGGACAGATTATGGGGAGCTTGGTCTCTTTTCACCGCGCCACTGGCTACTCATGCGCAACTTCTGTGGTCATTTGATGAGATCACCAAACCGGTCAGTCGCAGACAGTGCGCCATCAGTGACATCGTACCTTATGCCTTCTTTCTGGAGCGTGCAATGCGTCGTGTCATTGATCAAGCTGTCGAGGAGCAGGAGCTTGAAGATGAGGAAGTCGCAATGCTGAAGGAATTCCCAGGAAAGCTACTCCATCTGATACAAGTCAGCAGGAATCTGAAGAGGGAGTCAGAGGAGGAGCCCTGGTATTGTCTGTGGCTGGGGGGAGGAGACCGAGGACAACATTCTCCTGGGCGATGAGCAGGAGCCAGGGCGCTCCACCGCTTCCAATTTAGTGCAAATGGGGGCCTTCATGCTCCAGTGTTTGAAGAGGGACCCCTGTATAAAAAGCATAAAGGGCAAGGACCAGTACTGGGTAGAAATGTACTTAGACCCCCGGTACAAACACAAAATAGTGGACATGTTACCAGCATCACAGAGGGCTGGAAGAATGCAGCATTTCCAGGCCTTGCTGCGAGAGATGCTGCATTTTGCTGTTGCGGGTGCTGGCAGAGGAATTTCCACCCACAGTGAAACAAATGCAGGTACCAATCCTACTGCACCTGCAAGAAGAGGGTGATTTGAAGATGTGTTGGTCACTTCGGATATGACATCATTCTTGCACCCAACCCATCAACAGCCGCCCTCCGGATCCAGCCTCAGGGAACGCCTAGACCGACAGCTGTCTGACTACATCGGGTTAACGGCCAATGTGCGTGCTCTGAGAAGCGAGAAACCCCTGGACTACTAGGTGTGCAGGCTTGACCTGTGGCCAGAGCTGGCACACTTTGCCATAGAACTCTTGGCTTCCCCTCGTCGAGTGTCCTGTACGAAAGGATGTTCAGCGCAGCAGGGGGGATCGTGATAAGCGCACTCGCCTAGCTCACGACAGTGTGGACTACCTCACATTTTTTAAAATGAATGAGGCATAGATCTCGTAGGAATTCAACACCTGTGATGACCACGTGTAATTGAATTTCCTCATGTCAGCCCACACATTTCTGCCACCAACCAGAGCAAAGAATGGTCCTTGTCTTATGTATATACAGCGGCATAAAAGGCTTTTTCTGTCAGGTGAATGCCTAATTTTTGTGGCCTATACTCCACTGGCCTACAGTAAAATTTTTAGCAAGTGACTGCCTAATGTACCTCCAGCCACATCATCACAATTTAGGTGAATGCCTAATTTTTGAGGCCTGTACTGGCCTACAGTAAAAATTTTATCTGGTGACTGCCTCATGTTCCTCCAGCCACATAATCACAACACAAGTTATTTTATGTCAGGTGAATGCCTAATTTCTGGGGCTTGTACTGGCCTACAGTAAAATTTTTAGCCAGTACAGGCCGCCTAATGTACCTCCAGCCACATCATAACAAGTTTTTTTCTGACAGGTGAATGTCTAATTTTTGGGGCCTGTACTGGCCTAGAGTAAAAAATGTTTCCAGTGACTGCCTACTGTACCTCCAGCCACATAATCACAAGTTCTTTTCTGTCAGGTGAATGCTGGATTTTTGGGCCTGTACTGGCCTACAGTAACATTTTTATCCAGTGATCGCCTAATGTACCTCCAGCCACATAATCATAAGTTCTTTTCTGCCAGGTGAATGCCTAATTTTTGTGGCCTGTAGTGGCCTACAGTGAAATTTTTATCCAGTGAACGCCTAATGTACCTCCAGCCACATCAGCACAAGTTATTTTCTGTCAGGTTAATGTCTAATTTTTGGGGCCTATACTCCAGTGGCCTACGGTAAGATTTTTATCCAGTGACCACCTAATGTACCTCCAGCCACATAATCATAAGTTCTTTTCTGTCAGGTGAATGCCTAATTTTTGGGGCCTGTACTGGCCTACAGTGAAATTTTCTATCCAGTGAACGCCTAATGTACCTCCAGCCACATCATCATAAGTTCTTTTCTGTCAGGTGAATGCCTAATTTTTGGGGCCTGTACCCCCGTGGTTTAAAATATTTTTTTTCTAGGCTCCAGCAGGGCACTTTTTTGAGGGTTTCCCTTTAAGACACATAAAAATGGCCCCTGATTAAAATGCATATTTTTTGTGGGAATTTTTGCCAATGATCCCCCTCTGGTATGTCACTATCCATGTTGTGGGACTATTTGTGCCTTCATTTGGTGACAGGCTTTTCAGGTTCGCCTGCCGCTAAAGTCAATGGGGCCAGCCGCAAACGCGCGGTTCGTGAACATTTGATCCTGATCAAGCGTTCGCGAACCGTCCCCGGCCGATGTTAATCCATCACTAGTCAGCAGTGTATTTAATAAAGTACATTAGAAGTCACAGGGCCAAAACTGACCAAATAACTCAAGTATTAACTCAGTCTTACAGGTCCATGTTAGCGTCAAGAAGGCCACAGAGTGGCACAATGACAGAGTCTGGAGTTGGTGACAGCATGAGGAGGCCACAGTGTTGCACAATAACAGAGTGTGTAATTTGCAGAAGTAGGAGAAAGCCACAGAGTGACACAATGAAAGAGTCTGGAGTTGGCGACAGCATCAGGAGGCTACAGAGTGGCTCAATGACATATTCTGGAGTTGGCGACAGCATGAGGAGGCCACAGAGTGTTGCAATGATAGAGCCTGTAGGTGGCGGCAGCATGAGGCGGCACAATGACAGAGTCTGGATAAAAGACTGAGGGCACAGATTGTTGAGAAAGATGCAGATAGAAAGTTATCTGTAGAGCTGTACGACAGTAACCTGCAGAGTAATGCAGCCCTCAAAAGCAAGTTGGGTTTGTCGGTTCCAAAAACTAAATTATATTGTGGGGCAGGTGATCAGTTAAAGACCTTCAAGCAGCATCAGCAGCATGATACCACAGAGTGGCAAGGTGACATAGTGTGGAGTAGTGTTGATAACGAATATTCAAATTTCAAATTTTTATCGCGAATATAGGAACTTCAAAAATTCGCGAATATTTCGAATTTAGTTATATATTCGTAATTTCGAATATAATTTTTTTTTTTTTTATTCGATATATTTTTTTAAATCAGTACACATGATCCCTTCCTGCTTCTAGCTTGTGGGCCAGAAGAAGGCTGCAATATACTTGACTTTAGGAGTAGTAGTGTTTGTGAATTTTGCTTGGTCCCCCCACCAAAGATTATAGCACTATATTAGCTAAATTGCTCTATATTCGTTTTTTTTTCCGAATATTCGCTATATTGCTATATATTCTTGTTTTAGAATATTACGACTATTCAAAAAAACTAAGTTATAGCAATATAGTGAATATTCGAAAAAAAAATTGAATATCGAGCAATTTAGCTAATATAGTGCTATAATCTTCTTTGTCTAATAGTTGTAAGTTGAAAAATTCACAATAAAAAATTCGAATTACGAAAATTCGAATTACGAAAATTTGCATATTACACAATTATTACATTGCTGATTTTTCGAGTAAAAAACATCGTAGAATATAACGAATATTCTAATTTGCGAATATTCTACGAATATTCTACAAAATATTCGTCAAATATCGCAAATTCGAATGTGACCCCTGTCGCTCATCACTAGTGTGGAGATAGCAGCATGAGGAGGCCACATTGTGGCACAATGACAGAGCCTGTAGGTGGCGGAAGCATGAGGAGGCCACATAGTGGCACAATGACAGAGTCTGGATAAAAGACTAATGACACAGATTGTTGAGAAAGATGCAGATGGAAAGTTATCTGTAGAGCTGTACGACAGTAGCCTGCACATTAATGTAGCCCTTAAGAGCAAGATGGGTTTGTCAGTTCCAAAATGAGATTGTGGGGCGGGTGATCAGTCTAAGGCCTTTTAAGCAGCAGCAGCAGCATGATGATAGGTCTAGAAGTTCAAAAAGAATGAAGACAAACTAGTAAGAAGAGTGTTGTTACAAATAGGAAACTCAATACTGGACAAAAAAGGAAAATGTCTCATTACTCCACTCAAGTTGGAACGTCCTATGACAAAAGACACTTGGAAGTTGAGAACCTGATGGAAAATTCTTCAAATTCATGTTTAAGTCCTACCACTGAGAACATAGAATTTTGGTGAGAGTGTAGCTGGCCAGCTAAGACCTGTCCTAGGTTGCTAATATAGCTTAAATATTTAGACAGCTAGACCTGCCAATAACCTTAACGCAGTTCCTATGTTTATGTGTTAGAGAAAAAAGCAGAGTTATTTACAGTGACTTCATGTTTGGATGTCATATAACTGTTATATATTGTGTTCACAGAAGCAGAAAAGATGATATGCTTTTAAGATTCATTATATAATGTAAGGTAGGATCAATGACACAGCAGAAACAACAAAAAGCTGAGAGTTAAACTGTTGTTTGCTGGACAGGAGTCTTGACCAATCCTAGCCAGCCTCACACAGCCCAGGAGTTTTGGCCAATTACAGCCAGCCTCACACACAGCTTGTGTGGGAAATTCCCCTAGCAGGAGCTGCTGGAATAATTATTCACCAAAGAGAGAATCTGAACAGACATTCACTGCACAAGATCTGTGTTTTATGGAAGCAGAGAGGCCAAAATAGGTATTTAAAACAGTTATATCATGTTCTACTGTTAATATAGTGATTAGAACTGTATACTGAACCAGTTATATGTGTGTTTACTTACAGTTCCACCAATTGCAAACTACAAAGTTCAGAATCCAAATTCAAATTCCATATTGTAATCCAAATTGCATACAACCATACCAGATCATACTCAACCAATCTTCAAATAGTTACTACTAGCTGCATATTGCAAATTGTGACCAAATTCAGCAAGTGAACTATTAGTTAGACCTCAAATAAACCTCTAAGAGAGATCATAAAGTGCTTAAATAACTTAAAGTGTGAGTACAGATATCAAGAGAGAAATATATCCACCATTTTATGTTGAATGACAAGATTGAACAGTTGAACCAACATCTTATGCATACCGCCATTTTGTGATATCTTTTCAACATGTGTTTTGTACATGAACTATCTGCTGCAGAGGCGGCAGTGTTTTATATGAAGAAAAGTTGAAGTTAATAAATAAGTTATTTCAAGCATTTGGTGTGCTCTTTAAACCTACTGTTTCCATAGAATGGCGCTAGAGGAATTACAGAGTAATAGACTGTCAGAGATATCAAAATTCTTCTAATGCCACAGCGCAAAAGGCACTTCATAGTGCTGCACCTGCCACATAGAAGGAGGAGGAGCAGGAGCTTCAGGACGATGGGACAGACAGACAGCTCCCTTCTGCTAAGACGGTGGAGCCTTGACTGCCTGCAATGTGGTGCTTGCCACTAGGTGATGCAGTAGTGGCTGCGGCAGGCTGGACCACCACATCAGAGCCACGATTGTCCCAGGCCACTTTATGGTGGCACCGCATATGTTGTCGCAGGGCAGTGGTGCCAACATTGGCCCATTGTCCACGCCTCACCTTCTGCCCACAGATTCGGCATATCGCCATGTTCACCTCATCCGGAGTCTTGACAAAAAACTGCCACACCGCCGAGTAGCTGATTTTCCCCCCAACATTCCGCACTGACTGACTGCTAGTGCCGCTGCTTGCTTGAACCCGTGCACCACTCATTTCCCGGGCAGCTAGGCTTCATTCTCTGCACTGCCCCCGCTGTCTCCATCTTCCATCTGGCCGGCCATGGGAATGGTCGCTAGCACTGCTCAAGCGAATGACTGGCAACCAATGGATGCTTAAAAATACACAAGCCAAAAAATGCCATTGCAAATGCATTCTACAAAAATGCCATGGACCCCAAATAAACAAGACAAGTGAAGAAAAACACTACTAAAACAAATGTACTGTGGTTCGTAAATTCCCCTAAACTTACAGCTAACATCTGGAGATGCAGTAAAAATGTGACTACAAGAAGCCACAAAAAATGTAAAAGTCTGCAAAAATAAATGATGTGTGATACCAGCCTAAATAAACATTAGACACACAGCGCCATTTGCACTGTATTTGAACAGTTAGGAGAGTATCTGTGCACATCTGTGTGTATATGGATAATATGCTGGTACTTTACGGTATATATGATGTAAATATAGAGGCTTGTGACGAGGCACGATGTTCAAGATATTCCTGCATAATGACAATACATGTCATCAGCGGTCCCAGTCTGAGAATTCCCAGCTGCATTCTCATATCGAGAGGAAGCTGTGCTTGCACGTGGCAATAGCATCGAATACCTGCATAAATTTGAATGCATTTGAATGTTTTAATCTGCATCCACTTCATTCCCTTATCTCCATATATTGCACTCTAGACAATCTGCATACTTAAATACACCAATATATTTTTGAAGCAGTAAATGAGCTTGCCCTCGAGTATTAATGCCTCTTATTTCAGATCTACTCTCTCCGTACTGGTGATATAAGTTCTGTACTGTCACTCCGCACGCCTCTGGGAACTTGGGTCCTGGGCTGTGGCCGGTGGTTACCCTGGAGTTAGAGAGAATAATGAATCTGAGGATTGTCTTGCCAAGCCAAAAATAATGGCCCTGATTTGGCAAACTGGTTTTGACTTTATTTTGGAGTAAATTGCAACTTTTCTGTCGTTTTACTAGTAAGACAAACTTATCAATAGTCTGCAACAGGCCAAAGTTATGTGTGCCTGCTAAGGCCTCGGTCACATCACCGTTCAGCCTTTCCGTTCTCCTGCTCCGTTTAGGAGCGGAGACAAAAGTTGTGCATGCAGAAAATCATCTTCTGAGGGGAAACATAACGGACCCTATTATAGTCTATGGGGTCCTAAGGGCTCCATTTTGCTCAGTTATGTGCTTTCTCTGTCCTTGCCATTCTCCTGATCCTAAACGGAGCAGGAGAATGGAAAGGCTGAACGGTGATGTGAACAAAGCCTAAGGGGGAGAATTCACATCACTGTTTATTTTTCTGTTCTTCTGATCCTTCAAAGGACAAGAAAATAAAGAAAAAACGGATCCTGTAAAAACTCTGAGCATCAGTTTGAGCATATTTGGCATCAGTTTGAGCCATTTCTATCGTTATTTTTAGAGATGAGCGAATCCGAATTTCCTCACGCTTTGTGGTAACAAATCAAATTTTTTCCTAAAAGGACTGCTGCACGTGTTAGGACATGGAGCAAGGAACTCTGTGAACGAGGGATCACCCACAATGCAGCCAATCAGCAGCCAGCCAGCTCTATAAATATCCTCAGCCATCTTGGATTCAGCCATTTTCCAGTGTACTTAGTGCAAGGAAAGATGTCAGCAGGCGCTAGGGACAGTGAAGTTCAGGGAAAGGATAGGGAGGAATCATTCCACAGTATTGAAGCAGAACAGGGTTCAGTAGGGGAGGTTACAGCCTGGGTAATAGGAACAATCCTATTACACCTTGCTGCACTGACTGCAGATCCAAATTGCCATTATACAGCTGTGTAATTCCAGCAAACCGTTCTTGTTATTGGGGTGCAAGTGCTGATTGATACAGCCATTAACAGGGTTTATTGCAAGGAAATATATATATATTATTTGCACTAGTGTGGTGCAGTTATATGTTCTAAAGCATTTTTTGGCTCGTATTAGTAGGGGAAAAAGGGCTTATTAGCCGTTGTGTGGTGAAGTGAGAAAATTACAGCCCTTTTTGGTGTGTATTAGTGGCAAAAAAATTATATTATTTGCCGCTTAGCGGTGCAGTTATATGTTCTAAAGCCCTTTTTGGCGCTGTGGGGATTCGTTTTGGTAGGCAGGTTAGCGGACGCAGTATAGAGGCAACAGCAAAGTCTTTAACTTAAACAGTTCAGTGTTTATTCACACTTGGCATGTTAACAAAATATAAACAAAGTCAACTTAGTTTAAATCCTGGTGTTCTATTCACACCTTGCTGCAGGTACCGCATAAGAAGGTCAAGTCCTGGTGTTCACTTCACACCATGCGGCTGGTACAGCATAAAGAGTCCCAGTCCTGGATGTCGTTCCCTTGTCCTCCCAGACAGGTGGCAGACATGCATCCAGCATAGCATTGGCTCTGAGCCCAGCTGCCTATTAAAGAACAACCAGGTGCTGCCAAAACCCAGACCGACACTTAAACTCCGGTCCGGTATTTGAGCTCACCTTGCTAGAAACCAGCCCAGCTGCACATGTTGGGAGGAAAATACTTGCCTTCCCATACAAAACCCCTTGCTGTGTCACAGCGTGTGTTAGTAGCAAAAAAATATATATTATTTGCTGTTCAGCAGTGCAGTTATATGTTCTAAGGTCCTTTTTGGCATGTATTAGGCTACTTTCACACGAGCGTCCTGCTGTCCGCTCGTGAGCTCCGTTTGAAGGAGCTCACGAGCGGACCCGAACGCCTCCGTCCAGCCCTGATGCAGTCTGAATGGATGCGGATCCGCTCAGACTGCATCAGTCTGGCGGCGTTCAGCCTCCGCTCCGCTCGCCTCCGCACGGCCAGGCGGACACCTGAACGCTGCTTGCAGCGTTCAGCTGTCCGCCTGGCCGTGCGGAGGCGTGCGGATCCGTCCAGACTTACAATGTAAGTCAATGGGAACGGATCCGCTTGAAGATGACACCATATGGCTCAATCTTCAAGCGGATCCGTCCCCCATTGACTTTACATTGAAAGTCTGAACGGATCCGCTCAGGCTACTTTCGCACTTAGAAATTTTTCTAAGTTATTAATGCAGACGGATCCGTACTGAACGGAGCCTCCGTCTGCATTAATATGATCGGATCCGTTCAGAACGGATCCGATCAAGCGCTAGTGTGAAAGTAGCCTTAGTGGCGCAAAAAAAAGTATATTGTGCGGTGAAGTGAGAAAATTACAGCCCTTTTTGGTGTGTATTAGTAGCAAAAATATACCGTATTTTTTGCCCATAAGACGCACCTAGGTTTTAGAGGAGGACAATACGAAAAAAAAAAATTTGAACAAAAAGGTGGGTTTTTGGTGGGTTTTGAACTAATGGTGGTCTGTTGATGACACTATTATGGGGGATCTGTGGATGACATTGTTATGGGGGATCTGTGGATGACACTGTTATGGGGGATCTGTGGATGGCGCTGTTATGGGGGATCTGTGGATGGCGCTGTTATGGGGGATCTGTGGATGGCGCTGTTATGGGGGATCTGTGGATGGCGCTGTTATGGAGGATCTGTGGATGGCGCTGTTATGGGGGATCTCTGGATGGCACTGTTATGGGGGATCTGTGGATGGCACTGTTATGGGGGATCTGTGGATGGCACTGTTATGGGGGATCTGTGGATGGCACTGTTATGGGGGATCTGTGGATGGCACTGTGATTGGGGATCTGTGGATGGCACTGTTATAGGGGATCTGTGGATGGCACTGTTATGGGGGATCTGTAAATGGCACTGCTATGAGGGGGATCTGTAGATGACACATATATAGCATCTTATGCTACAGTATATATGTTTCATCAACAGATTCCCCCCATAACAGTGTCATCCACAGATCTCCTCCATTACAGTGTCCCTGTATAAAATAGTGAATGACCCCTAATACAGGGGGTGGGGGCCGGCATCTGGTGTTGTAATGGCAGCAGGGCCCGGTGCAGTCACTGTATTCTATTACATCAGGCCCCACTCACTGTAGTATTAATAGGTAACGTGTAGGCATTGGCGCTGTTTTAAACTATAGTAATCCTCTGCAGCATAGAGAAATCCATTTAGTATGGTACTCACTCAAAACTCCTGTAGGCGGACCGGGCAGGCGACGGCAGCGTAACGTCATTCACTATGTTATGCACCTGCTCCTCCCACTTTATGAATCAAACAGGCGCTGATACACCGCCGGTCACGCTGTGCAGCATTGCGGTCGGCGATGTATCAGTGTAAGGCCTCATGCACATGACCGTATGTGTTTTGCGGTCCGCAAATTGCGGATCCGCAAAAAAAAAAAGGATGACGTCCGTATGGCATCCGTTTTTTTTTTGGGCGGATCCGTTATTTTTGTGGATCTATTGTAATAATGCCTATCCTTGTCCGCAAATTTGAAAAAAATAGGACATGCACAATTTTTTTTTGCGGGGCTACTGAACGGACATACTGATGCGGACAGCACATGGTGTGCTGTCCGCATTTTTTGCGGACCCAATGAAATGAATGGGTCCGCATCCTATCAGCAAAAAGAAACGGAACGGACAAGGAAACAAAATACTGTCGTGTGCATGAGGCCTAAATGGCAGTATTCGCCCCATTTTTTAGGGGAAAAAAGTGCATCTTAAGCCTAATGCACACAACGTTTTTTTGTCTGCATCCATTCACTTCAATGGAGCCGCAAAAGATGCGGACAGCACTCCATTCCGTAGTCCCGCAAAAAAAATATAACATGTCCTATTCTTGTCCGGTTTGCGGACAAGAATAGGCATTTCTACAATAGGCCGCCCGTTCCATTCCGCAAGTTGCAGAAGGCACACAGACGGCTTCCATTTTTTGTGAATCCGCAATTTGCAGACCGCAAAAAACAGAACGGTCGTGTGCATGAGGCCTTATAGGTGCAGCGGTGCAGTTATATGTTCTAAAGCTCTTTTTGGTGTGTATTAGTGGCAAAAAAATATATATTATTTGCCGTTCAGCTGTGCAGTTATATGTTCTAAAGCCCTTTTTGGCGTGAATTAGTAGAGAAAAAAGGGGCTTATTAGCCGTTTTGTGGTGAAGTGAGAAAATTGCTGACTTTTTTGGGGTGTTTTTAATTCCTTTTTATTTATTTATTTGATCTAACAGTATGTCAGACAGAGAAATGCCAGGCCCTTGTGGGGTTTAGCTCTGGTAGATAGGGTAAGCGGGCGCAGTACCGAGGCAAAATACAAGTTCTTAACTCAAAACGTCAGTGTTTAAAAACGTCAGTGTTTATTCACACTTGATGCAATTGCACAAAACAGCACATAACTTTGCAGTCTTGGTGTTAATTCACACACAATGGAAAGTTCATATAACACAAGTCACCTTGCTGGCAGTTATGCCTCCAGTAGTCCATAGCAGGCTTTAGGAGGCCTGTTTACCCAGTGTGCGGCTCTCAGCCCTCCAGAACGGCACAAAACCTCAGATCCCAAAAACAGAGACATCTCTGTTGAGCCCAGCAGCCTATTTAAGGACAGCCATGTGCTGCCAAAACCTGGCCAGGACCGTGGGGAGTAGTCACCCACTCGGCACTTTGACTACTCCCAGTAAGAGCCATCCCGGATCAGCTATTTACAGCCATACTAGCTAGCAAGGTGTCAAACAGCAACTGCTGCTGACACAGAAAACTGGCTCTTACTCCACCGAGGCCAGGAACCTCAGTGACACATACCTATCATCTACGATGATTCCTTGTACCTTCTTACACCCTGCACAGGGGAGTGGCAGAGGCCTAAATGTTTCTGGCGCAGGCACAGGTCACAGCAGAGTAAGGGGACATGGCAGCAGGAGTCGCAGCGAGAGGCCTGAGCTCCCAGTGTCATCTAGCGGTCGTGTCTTGACCAGCAACCCAGTTGTTCTTGAATGGTTGACTCGGTCATCCACTTCATCCCAAGTGACATCAGACACCCCCAGCCAAGAGTCCATTGGTTCATCACACAAAACCCTTAGTTGCATGGTCGGGAGCAGGCCCTGTGCCCTCACTTGTGCTCAACCTGCCTCTATCCTCTTCTGTTCCCTCAGCCAGAGAAGTATATGCTTTGGGCTCAGCTCCACTATACAGTGAGGACGAGTTACTAGAGGAGAGTCAGCAGTTACTGGCCAATCAAGAAGTGGAGAAGACATCCCCCGCTTCCTCTGGTAGGTGGGCAAGTAGTGATGAGGAGAGTGGCGTGGGAGCTGGTGTTGCGAGTGGTGAGGCTCCTGACCCAGAGACCGTTGAGGAGGACATCAGTGATGCGCAGACAGTACTCGATGATGATGATGTAGCAGATCGAACTTGGGAGCAGGGTAAATTAGGAGCTTCATCATCATCGGGAGAAGAGGGTGGCAGCTTGCCCGTGAGGCAGCGGCAGAGCCTGCAAGTCGCTAGCATGGCCGGGAGTCAGCAGGGAGGCAGCAGTGTGAGTTTGGGAGCAAAATATGCCCGGGGTAGACCACCCACTTGGCAGGAGCCTGCCTGCCTGGAAAGTACTGGTGCATGGGTTCACGGAAGCAGTGGTGGTAGCAGTCAGTCAGTGCTAAGTGTTGGGGGTAAAATCACCTACTCGGCGGTGTGGCAGTTATTTGTTAAGCCATCGGAGGAGGTGAACATAGCCATTTGTAGAATCTGTGGGCAGAAGGTGGCACCATGGACCTGCATCAACATATGCAGCGTTACCATAAAGTGTCCTGGGAGAACTGTGGATCTGATGTGGTAGTCCAGCCTGCTGCAGCAACCGCTGCATCACCCAATGGCAGGTAGTCATGGACGAACAACAGCCGGGACGATTCGTAAACGCGATCAAACGTTTGCGAACCGCAAGTATTGCAGTCACCAAATACTTATAAGAAATGCACAAATTTAGAGGTTTACAGTTCAAACGTGACAGTTTTCTACTTGAATGGTTGAGATCCTGACTGACATATATTTGTTGTTTTTTGTTGGTTAATGTTACCAATGTTTGTCCCTCTCATATTGCTCTATCCAATGTGGAATGAGACCAACAGGAAGTAACAGGTCTCTTAGCTAAAATTTATATTGGGCATCTGTTAAAAGCAGCGTGATTGGAGGAGTTAGTTGACTCTAGCATAAGGTAAAGTTACAGGTGCTCGTTAACTACATCTTAAGATTCCTGGATATCTTTGGGTGGGTCTTATTTCCATCTTGATTGATTGTCAGAGATTTGACTCAATGCTGTATGTACATGTTCTAATCTCTGATGTACATTAATATGCTTTGTATGTCTTGCTGTTGAAAAAATTGACATAAATAAAAAAAAAAAAAAGCACAAATCTTCCCACAACATGGACAGTGAAATACCAGAGGGGGATCAATGGCAAAAATTACCACAAAAAATATGTATTTTAATCAGGGGACATTTTTATGCGTCTTAAAGTAAAACTGTCAAAAATGTGGCCTGCTGGAGCCTAGAACATTTTTATTTTAGGCCACAGAAAACATCAAGTGATTATGTGGCTGGAGGTATAGTAGACTGTCATTGGATATCAATTTTACTGCAGGCCAGTACAAATAGATGTCAAATACATATGTTTAAAAGAACAAAAAATATAAAATTGGATTAAAAACCAATAACACGTGGTCGTCATCAACAGGTGTTGAGGTCCCAAACATTAGGCATTCACCGGACAGAAAAGAACAAGTAATTGTATTACAGGCCCCAAACATTAGGCATTCACCAGACAGAAAAGAACAATTGATAATGTGGTTGGAGGTACATTAGGCGGTCACTGTATAATAATTTTACTGTTAGATTGCAGGCCCCAAAAATTATGCATTGAACGTACATAAATGATCAAGTGATTATGTGGACGGAGGTATATTAGACAGTCACTTGATCTCAATTTTACTGCAAGGCCAGTGGACTACAGGCCACAAAAATTATTAATTCACCGTACAGAAAAGAACAATTGATAATGTGGCTGGAGGTACATTAGGCGGTCACCATATAACAATTTTACTGTTGGTCAGTTAGATTGCAGGCCCAAAAAATTATTCATTCACCATACATTAATGATCAAGTGATTATGTGGCTGGAGGTATTTTAGACGGCCATTCAATATCAATTTTACTGCAGGCCAGTGTAGTACAGGCCCCAAACATTAGGCATTCAAATGACAGAAAAGAGTAAGTAATTATGTGGCTGGTGGTATATTAGATGGTCATTAGATATCAATTTTACTGCAGGCCAGTACAAATAGATGTCAAATACATATGTTTAAACAAACAAAAAATATAAAATTGGATTAAAACATGGCTAACGAAATCCCCCCTCTTGAAAAAAACCAAAATGATAATAGTTGAAATTCAATAGCATGTGGTCGTCACAGGTGTTGAATTCCTCAGAGGTCCCAAACATTAGGCACTCACCAGACAGACAAGGCCTTTAATGCCGCTGTATTTATCATCCTCTTCAGACTCCTGCTGACTTGTCTCAGATGGAGTAGCCCCCCTGGGAATTCATTCAGCATTGCAACTTCCTCATCTTCCTGCACCTTGATGGCTTGATCAATGACACGACGCAATGCACGCTCCAGAAAGAAGGCGAATGATGTCACTGATGGCGCCCTGGCTGCGACTGACCAGTTTGGTCATCTCAACAAATGGCTGCAGAAGTCTGCATGCGTCACGCATGAGCAGCCACTGGCGCGGTGAAAAAAGCTCCCCAGAACCTGTCCTGCTGCAGAGTTCGTACAGGTAGTCGTTAACTGCACATTTCTGCTGGAGAAGCCTATCAAGTATATACAAGGTGGAGTTCCAGCACGTCGGGCAGTAACAAATCAGACGTCTGACGGGCAAGTGGTGTCACTGCTGAACTTCAGCAAGGCGAGCCATGGCCATATAAGATCTTCCAAAATGTGACCGCAGAGCTGAAAGGAGTGCAGGATCGGTGTGGCTCTTGGCTTCCAGGCACAACAGCCGCAGCACAGCATGGCAACGTCTCAACTGGCATGCCAGAAAATATTTTGGGGAGCTTGGGGGGGGTGCAGCGGAAGAGGTTGTAGCAGTCAAAAAGGAGGAGTCAGCCGAGGAGGAGACGGAGGATGGAGTATGAGGAGGAGAAGAAGAGGCAGGCCTGCATGCAATCCATGGCTGTAACACCAAATCCACACGGGTGCCACGGGTTAGATGCTTGACAGCCGTCAGACGGTTCACCCAGTGGGGAGTAAAAGTTATGTACCTTCCCTGGCTGTGTTTCCTAGACCATGTGTCTGTAGTCAGTCGTATCTTGGCACCGACACTGTGTGCCAGAGATACATTCACTTGCCACTGATTGTGGCCATATAGCTCTGGGATGCCCTTCTGGGAGAAATATTTCCTTCCGGAGACCTTCCATTGCGGTGGGCAAATGGCCACAAATTTTCTAAAGGCCTCCGTGTCCACCAATTTATATGGCAGTAGTTGGCGGGCTAACAATTCCGACATGCCAGCGGTCAGAGGTTGGGCAAGAGTATTATCCGGCGTCATCATTTTTTTCCCTCTCGAACATTTGGGCCACGGAAGCCTGCCTTGTGCCAGATGAACGCGACAATGGCATGGTGGAAGGTGGAGGACAAATGGGAGGAAAGAGGAGAAGAGGCAGGACCTGGAGCACCAGGAGTGTGGCTTTGTGGGTTCTGACGGCGCTGCTCCCAATGGGCTCGGTGATGGGAGGCCAGGTGCCTTCTTAAGGCGGTCGTCCCAAGGTGAGTGTTGGGCTTATCGCGACTTATGCGTTGACAGCACAGGCTTCAGAGCAGCTGACACGTTAAAAAAAGCCCACACTGCGGAGCCATGTGCCGGCGTCCTGGGAGAGCCGGATGTGACCATGCATGGTGTATGGCTCGCTCCAGATACATTTGCAATCTGCTTTTTTCCTCCTGTGCACTGCGAGTTCTACCTGCTTCTCCTCTTTCTCCTCCCTATCTGCTGCTCCGTCTCTCCCTCTAAACTCCCTTTCTCTTCCTCTCTTGTGGGCACCCATGTGACATCCATCGACACGTCATTATCGTCACCTTCACCAGCACTGACATTAGAGATCATGGCACCTAAAAGGTTAAAATGGCCTGAGAGCAGCAACACAGTGTGCTACCAATATAACATGTGATTAGTGTGTTAAAATGAAGGGTGTGATGCACAACGTGATGACCAATGGTGTTGGAGGTTCCCCCCCCTGAAATTTGGGGGGAGGGACATCTAACTCCTTTAAATTGTGGGGTCACACAGTGCAACTTTGTTACGACTAAGGGTACTTAACCCGAAACGCGTCAACGTTTGTATGCCGTGTACCTTGTGGCTGTGTCCGCTGTCTAGTCATGTTAATAAAGAAGAACCTGTAGAGGACCTCTATTGTTTCCGAGACCTTCCTTTTCAAAGTCATTTGCACTGCGAGTTCTACCTGCTTCTCCTCTTTCTCCTCCCTATCTGCTGCTCCGTCTCTCCCTCTAAACTCCCTTTCTCTTCCTCTCTTGTGGGCACCCATGTGACATCCATCGACACGTCATTATCGTCACCTTCACCAGCACTGACATTAGAGATCTTGGAGTAGGCAACAACAGCGGGGACCACCCTCAATGGGCTGATCTGGGTACTGTAGTCAGACCGCTGGGTGGCGGCCAGTGCCTCATCCAATGCCAAGAATGGCTGCGCATCGATATGGTCTGGGAATTGATGGGAAAATAATTCCTCTGACTTGAGTGGAGGGGCTGTGGTGGTGGTGTCTTTGGGGGTGCACACAGCAGAGAGTGAGGAGGGTGCAGATACAGAGGATGAGGAGGGTGCAGAAGCGGAAGGCTGAGTGAGCCACTCAACCAACTCTGGTGCGCCTTTGATGTAATCGCAGGCACCTTCTCCAACTTCCCACTTAGGCTCCGGCCTGGTGCACCTGCCCGACCCCTACCATCCCTGCGGAATGGCTGGCCTCTTCCTCTGCCTGTCATTTTCAAAATGACCCTGTGACAAAGTCCCTATAGAAGAGCAGTATTTGTGGAAGCAGGTATATAGAATTGCTTAATGAATATTTGCTGGAAGCAGGTATATCGAACCCCTTAATCATTTTTTTGGGGGGGGGCAACTGGTATATCACACCAATTGAAATTATATGTTCCAATAGCGTTTGTCCTTCTGTATAGCTGCGGTATCTCAGCAGAACCGCACACAACTGCTGCACAATTCAAATGCACTATAATATACTTTCTATGTTAGAAAGTATATTATAAGTATATCACACCCCTCAGTATGTCACACCTATCGATAGCACACCAATGCCTGTCCTAATAAGGACTTTTGTGGCCCTATTAGCTAGCGTTTAGTGTCTCTATGCTTTCTAACAGTCTGTTCCTGCTCCACACAGCAACCTCTCCCTAGACTGGCAAAAGACTAAATGTAAAATGGCGGCCAGATTGGGTTTATATATAGAGTAGGGGGGGTGTCCATTTGCTGAAATGTCTCAATTGGCTGTCCTGTCCCACCTGATGGATGTGTTATGGGTCAAAGTTCGGCGCTATGCAAAAAAATATGGCGCATGCGAATATCGCCATATGTTCGCATGTTTGGCGAATCGCGAATGAGCAAAGTTCGCAATAAAATAATAGTCGGGCAAACCGCAAGGCCATCTCTAGTGGCACGCACCTGATTTCAGGCAGTCAAGGCTCCACCACCTAAGCCGAAGGGAGCTGTCTGTCCTTCCCATCATCTGCTGGTCCTGATGCTCCTGCTCCTCCTCTGAGTCATTCAGTCAGAAATTGATCACCGAAGCGATTGCCAGGAGACAACAGTATGCGTGCACTCATCCAATGGTGCAGAAGCTGAATGTGCTCTTGGCCAAGTTGCTGGTGCTGCAGTCACTCCCTTTCCAAGTGGTGGACTCTGAACCTTTCAGAGAACTGATGGCTTGTGCCAAGCTGAGGTGGAGAGTCCCAAGCCGTTATTTCTTTGCCAAAAAGGCAGTACCAGCCCTGCACAAATATGTAGAACAGAAGGTGGACCAGTCCTTGAGCCTGTCTGTGTCTGCCAAAGTGCACGGCAACGACGACGTGTGGAGCTGTAACTAGGGTCACAGACAATACATGTTCTTTACGGCCCACTGGGTAAATGTGGTTCCAGCACAGCCACACCAGCAACTTGGCCAGGTGACGCCGCTTCTGCCTCCACGTTCTCACGCCGTTGGTCTTGAAACAATGTCTGCCTCTGCCTCCTTATCCTCCACCGTGTCTTCAGCCTCAACTGTAGGGACAATTCACCGTGCCCCTCCAGCATATCACATGTGCAGGGCACGGTGGTTTCACTCTGTTCTGCACCTCGTTTGCCTGGGCGAACGGAGTCACACAGGGGAGGAATTGCTCCGTGTCCTTCATCAAGAAATTTAATTCTGGCAACTCAAAATCGGAACTATGGTGACCGACAAAGGGAAGAACATGCTGTCGGTGCTGCGTCAAGGAGGGCTGAGCCATGTGCCCTGCATTGCACACATGTTCAATCTGGTTGTCAAGCGGTTCCTAAAGTCTTCCACCCATCTGCAAGACATCCTAAAAATGGCCAGGAAACTTTGCATACACTTCAGCCACTCGTAAACCGCAAAGCACAACCTCCTTGAGCTGCAGCGGCAGAACGGCATCCCTCAACATAGGCTGATATGCGACATTTCCACCCGTTGGAATTCCACCTTCCATATGTTGTACCGACTATATGAACAGAGAGAGGCCATGCGGACAGGATACTCCCCTGTATAATTTCCATGTCAGCCAGTGGCAGCTCATGCGTGACACCTGCTGTTTTCTCAGGCCCTTTGAAGAGGCCACGTTTTTTGTCAGTCGCCAGGACTATGAGATGAACAACATCATTCCACTGCTTCATGTCCTGGAACAGATGCTGGTAAATCTGGCTGGTCAGGGGACTGGAGACGTGGCCCCTAGATCTCACGGTCACATGAGCCCTGTGGGAGCTGAACTGGAGGAGGAGGACATTGGAGCATAAGCAATGTGTAGTGATATGGGTGGTTTTTCAACACAGGTGAAAGGAGATGAGAAGCAAGAGCAACCAGAGGAGCTACAGGGTGATGAGGAAGATGAGGCAGAGGACCCAGACACACAGTGGCAGTATGCAGTGAAGATGGAGGCAGGGAGTCCCTCCGAGTCCTTTGCGCAAATGGCCCGATGCATGCTCACTTGCTTGCGTAGTGACAGCTAAATTGTCAGCATTCGGCAGAGGGATGTCTTCTGGCTCTGCACTTTGTTGGACCCTTGCTACTGGTCCAAAATGGGGGCCTTTTTCCCACTCGATGAGAGGGATGACAAACTGAACTACTATAGAGACATCCTATGTAGTCAGTTGGCCGCTGACGGATCAGAATATAGTAACATAGAGGCACATTTACTACACACACAGGCCTCTCCTTAACTTCGGTGCATCCAGCACCAGCTTCCTTGCTCTCTTACATTTAGACCATTTTCTAACGTAAGACCATTTTCTGATGTAAGTGGGAAAAAGTCACAGATAGCGGCCCATCTGCACTCGAAAAACGTTTAATATAGGTGTATTTCAGTATAGTAAATGACCCCATAACTTATAAGGCTTACGAAAGACATCTGTCCATCCAGTTCAGCCTGTTATCCTGCAAGTTGATCCATAAAAAGGCAAAAATAAAACATGAGGTGGAAGCCAATTTTCCTCATTCCTTCCCAAATCCAATCAGGCAACCAGAATAAAGGGTCTTTCCCACGAGCGGATCCCGTGCATGGAATCTGCTGCGTAAAAGAATGCCAAACCCCGCTCCGGACAGCAGAGACAAGGAGCATTAACATGATTGATAATGCTCCGTGCCTTTTTGTGACCTTTTTACTACAAAATCACGGTGACAACTTTATCTCACTTTGATTTTGTAGTAAAAAGGTCACAGAGAGGCAAAGAGTATTATTAATCATGTTACTGCTCCGTGTCTCTGCTGTCCGGAGCGGGGTTTGGCTGTCTTTCACGCAGCGGATTCCATGCACGGCATCCGCTCGTGTGAAAGAGCCCTAACTCCGTGGATCAACGACCTCCGGAAATCTAATAACTATAACCTGTAAAAATATAACTAGTGATGAGCCCAGTTCTGAAAAATTCAATCCGGCTGCTTCTCTGAATTTTGCAAAGAAATTCAATTAGTGACAAATTACTTCGTCACGAAGCGCATTCCTTTTTATGTAGCAGGTGCAACTATGGGGAACGACAATCACGCTGCCCCCGTCATTGAACCCCTCAGATGCTGCGTTCTTCGCTGATCGCAGCATCTGGTGCTGCAATTGAGGCCTTTCAAGGGTTAATCACTCAGGTTAAAAAAAAAACATACTCACCTTATCCATTTACTCACGGAGACGCCGTCGCGGGCATCTTGATTGAGGACACTCCACGAAATCTCGACTAGGGATGAGTGAATTTCATATTTAGAAATTCGAGTTTGGGTTGTGGTATAATCTGAATTGCGTTATGGATTCCGTTACCTTGGACCATAAAGCAATTCCATAATGGAATGCATGACTGAATGCCTAGAGTCCTCTCCTGCATAATGGAAACTGGACAGATCCGTTATGCAGGCCATAGACTTCTATCATGACGGAACTCTAAAGGCATTCCATTATGCATTCCGTCATGGAATTGCGTTATGATCCGTGTTAACGGAACCCATAACGCAATTCAGATTATGCCACAACCTGAACCTGAACTTCAAAATATGAAATTCGCTCATCCCTAATCATCACGTTGGCTGGACGCAGTGATGTCATCACTGACAAGCTAGCGTGGTGACGTCACAAGTCACCCCACGCGGAATTTGACATGGGATCTTCAATCAAGATGTGGGACGGCCTCTCTATGAGCAAATGGATGAGGTGAGTATGTTTTATTTTTTTTATCATATTTCAGGGAAAATACTGTAGATTTGTCACCACAAGCACGAGAAAATTCGTCTTTGCGTCAAGTTTTTCCTGAAATTTTTATCAAAGTCAATTCTTTTGGCTCAATAGTAATTATTACACTCCAGAAATACATCCAGGCCCCTCTTAAATTCCTTTATTGTACTCACCATCACCACCTCCTCATGCAGAGAGTTCCATAGTCTCACTGCTCTTACCGTAAAGAATCCTCTTCTATGTTTGTGTACAAACCTTCTTTCCTCCAGACGCAGAGGATGTCCCCTCGTCACAGTCACAGTCCCGGGGATAAATAGATGATGGGAGAGATCTCTGTACTGACCCCTGATATATTTATACATAGTTATTAGATCTCCCTTTAGTCATCTTTTTTCTAAAGTGAATAACCCAAATTTTTTCATTCTTTCAGGAGGTTACTGTAGTTGCCCCATTCCAGTTAAAATAACAGTGATGTAAACTCACCCACAGTCTGTTTCATTAATCCAGCTGTTTATGGGCATTTTGATAGAATACGTTGGTTTTTGACAATATTTATCACAACTTCACAAGTCCCAAAAAATTGTCTCAGCTGCAATCCACTCCTGATCTGCTGTAGTTGTGGCAGAGGGGGTCATTTTCAAAGACCAGCTTTTTACATGGGTCGTTTTCTCCTCTTTTGTTAGTACAAAAAGATGGTTAATAGTGTTAAGCGAGCATCGCTATGCACGGCACATTGCAGCCAAATACTGCGGGTGCTCGAGCACAATTTAATACAATGAAAGATAATGGGAGACCCGAGCATCAAACCAGGCACCCCTTGCTCTGAAGAAGAGAGGGTGTCTGGTTCACAAAAAAAGTTAGAAATTGATGGAAACTCTATCAAAATGGCTTGGAAACAGCATTAGGAGGATGATTGGATGCATCTTGGACTCCTATTACATATGACATACAATACACAACTTCACAAAGGCTATATGCCAAAGCCAAGTATGTGCAAGCCAACAATCTATCCATGAGACAGATAACAGTCAACATACCTTACAATGGCAGCCTTGTGCACTATGAGACATTTTCTAACCTTTTTTTGTGAACCAGACACCCTCTCTTCTTCAGAGCAAGGGGTGCCTGGTTTTATGCTCGGGTCTCCCATTGACTTTCATTGTGCTCGTTAGTGCACACGAGCATATTGATGTGTTCGGCCAGAGCACACAAGCACTTTGGTGCTCGATCAACACTAGTGGTCATGCAATATTTTTACACCAAAATCTGGGGCAAAAATGTTTGTAAGTGACCCCAAGAACGTGATGCCTGTGCTAAATTTAACAAGTGCTGCGTATTCACATTTTTTACTGGTGGATGTATCAGCAGAAGGTGCAGACCCAGTAGACATGTTATTAGCTGCGACGAGGATTGCAGAGTGATGGCTTATAACCGGGCCGTGTTGAAAGGGGACACGTCCATTCTCGGCGACGCCACTCCGCAATCCTCACCACTACCTCCCATTGAAATGAATGGGAGGCAAAAAGTATGTGGCTGCCAGTCGGTTTTCAGCAAAATTTTGTTGAGGCTGCCTGCACCAAAATTCATTAGAAAAACCTGCCTTGTGAACGGGACCACAAACTTATGGAAGTCGATGGTGGCATCCTTATTATGCAGATCTGTGATTTGCACAACGCAAAATGAATACGGTCATGTGAATAAGGCTACTTTAACACTTGCGTTCGGAGCGGATCCGTCTGGTATTTGTACAGACGGATCCGCTCCTATAATGCAAACGATGGTATCCGTTCAGACGGAACCGTCTGCATTATATTTTACTAAAAAAGTCTAAGTACAATTTGTATTCAGACGGATACGTCCAGACTTTACATTGAAAGTCAATGGGGGGCGGATCCGTTTGAAAAATGCACCATATTGTGTCACCTTCGAACGGATCCGCCCCCATTGACTTCTATTGTAACTCTGGACGGATCCGTTTGTGTTCGGGTGTCCGGCTGCTGAGCGGAGCGGAGAACAAATGCTGCCAGACTGAGGCATTCTGAGCGGATCCTCATCCACTCAGAATGCATTAGGGCTGGATGGATCCGTTTGGAGCCGCTTGTGAGAGCCTTCAAATGGAACTCACAAGCGGAGCCCCGAATGCTAGTGTGAGAGTAGCCTAAGGCCTTAGATACACAGCTCAGTAGGCAGTATCACAC
The DNA here is from genome assembly GCF_014858855.1 of Bufo gargarizans. NCBI lineage: Eukaryota > Metazoa > Chordata > Amphibia > Anura > Bufonidae > Bufo > Bufo gargarizans. Next base: position 609,566,633 of record NC_058082.1, read on the forward strand.
ACAAAAATCCTTGATACGGAAACAGTAAACTGCAGGGCAGATGATAGACAAGAGACACAGGCACAGTGAACAGTATTGGATATGATAAGCTGAGATACACACCACACCAGAAAGTATCATACAAGATGGCATTAGATACAGTGTCAGACTGGGGTGCCTAGGGCCCAGCAGTAAAATTTATTTTGGGGGCCCAGCGTATGGATACATGTAAATATTACCAGCTCACACAGCAGCAGGATGCTACCAGATTATTACAGCAACTTTGGGAAGGTAGATCCTGGGAAAATGAGGACACTGGTAGCATTCCTCTATACCTATAAGTCACCTCAGCTCTAATCATGTCTATAATAGTGTTGAGCGGCATAAGCAATATTCAAATTTGCTATATTTCGCAAATGTTTTGCAAAATATTTTTATAAATTAGCAAATTCGTGATTGCAAAAATCGGCAATGTGATATGTGCGTGCTTTCACTACCTAGAAAGAACAATCACACAAAGGCAGTATGCCAAAAGCCAGGTATGTGCAAGCCAACAACCTATCCATGAGACAGGTATAGTTAGCAAGGTACAATGGCAGTATTATGCACTATGAGACATACAAGGCCAGCTCTCTATCCAAAAGGAGAAAGACAGCAAGCCTCAAAGTCACTTGATTTGAGTTAATTGGCTTGGGGGACCTGCGCACCTAGATCATTATCATTAGAGTGACAAAAAAAAAATTGGGGGGGATGCCAGCTGACTCTTCTCTCACTGCTTAGGACGGCTGCATAAAAATTCAGTTTTCTAATTGTCCTAACATTATATTCAATAACCTTTGTATACTGTTTTGTCATGTAAACTCATTTGCATTAACTTGGGCATATGGGACAGATACGCAAATTAGCTGAATCTTGTTTTTCAGCCTTCCCATATGCCCAAGTTTATGCAAATGAGTTTACATGACAAAACAGTATAGAAAGGTTATTGAATATAATGTTAGGATGCTTCTCTAAGATTAAGTGTAGTATTGAGAGGTGCTGCCTTAGTCTTGGCTGGAGGTGCTCGGGGTACCTGGACCCTCGGTCTGCCCACTGATCTTGGTGGGTGAAGGGCTGGCAAGTCCCTGGAAGATGGCGACTATGGAGTTACCTGAGGATCAAGGGCAGAAAGGCGATGAAGTCCCTGTGAATGCTAGGCTCAAGAATGCCGTACGCTTCGTTCTGCACGATGCTCAGAAGAAAGAGCAAGGACTGGCCTTTGTTGTGGAGAAGATCCTGCTTGGCTTGGTGGGAATCCAGAAACACCAGGTACTGTCAATGTTTGAATTCCCTAAAAGGG